>NW_010233977.1:0-5365 GCF_000690775.1 Eurypyga helias | reverse complement strand
GGCAGAAGTATTTTAAGTTTTGCCCTTGGAATTTAATGAGTTTATTTTTTTCTAGGAAACAGTTGTAAAGAATGAACTAGTATCTTTTTAACATTTCAGTTTTATATTTCCAAATTTTTACTTGTGGTACTTATGTAAAGTAGTTCTTGCTCTGTTACAAAAGTTAAACTTTTCAGCCTCTGTCTTGTATTACACTCTTCATCCAGATATAATTCTTTTAGTATCTTAAAATCTATGGTTTCAGACTAGTGGTAATTGTGGTGGTCACAGGGGCAGGGTATGCTGTGTTGTCAGCACTTGGAGCCCTTCACCAAATGGAACATGATGTTGATATTGATGTTTCTTAATTCCTCCTTCAGAGATCCACTCCAGGTAGTTTTTCTATGTCTGCTAACACTGCTTTAAACCTTTATTCTTTTTCTTTGGTATGAAGCTCCATATTTGTGAATATTTGTTCTACATACAATAACTGCTTGTTACCAGTATCCATGTAAAACTGTGGTCATACCACACAAAGATAAACACAGGGAAAACAAATTACCCTTTGACATCTTGCCAGTTAGAGAAATTGCTGTCACGGTTAAGCCAAGAAAAGCAAAGCTAGAGGTAGATCAAGAAAAGCTCAGAGAGCAAGCATGGCAATCTTCAGTCCTGGAAAACTCAATACAAAGCCTGTGAGTTTGTTATTATTACCTTATTATTAATTACTATTACTGAGGTAATAGTAACTATTACCAAGTTACTAGCTTGGTAATAGACATTCCAGGTCTACACAGTTACACTTTGAAGATTTCAGGAAATGTTTTGCTCCTCACCTTGTGTTCATGCTGCAGCCTTGTAAGCCTCAAAAATTGCTATTGCTAGTACCAATACTGAATTTGGAAGGCCTCAGACTTGCTGGTTTTGAACTTCTCTTGATCTGCTGGCAGCTTTGTTTTGAACTGAGATGAAATGCAAGCAACAGATAATGTCTTCCAGAATGTTACAAATTTTAGGAGAAATGAGGGATTTCCAAAAGTAGAATGTCATTCCAATTACATATAAATGGTATGATGTTCCAAAGTAATTTAAATTTATTCTCGACAATCCTTATTTATGCTGCTGTGTTTAAACTGCTCTGCTATCAATACAATGACAGAGTGGAGTTGTAGGACTTATGCTGTCCATCAGTAATTTTGATCTGAGAAAGAGTGAGAACTGATTGAAGTGCAAATTAGCAAAGCAATGAATATAAAAGAAAGAATATTCCAACAAAAGGAAATTCAAAGCTGGCAATATGAAATTTGTTCGTGGTCTCGCTATCCTAATAGGTCACAACTAGGCCTGTGAATGAAGTCTTACAAAGCTGAATATTGTTGAAAGACTCATTTTAGGTCAGGTAAAATACATCACTTTCTATAGACAAATGTAAATAAAATCAAATTCTGCTAAGAATTATGTGCTCAAAAAATCAATTAATTTATAAAGCAGTGACATAATCTGTTTTACTGTAATAGCTCATATGTCTCGCCTGGGGCCAGAGACTCATTGATAATGCTTACACAGAACAAGACTAAGTTTGTTCATGCAAAACAAAGTAAAAGACTTATTCACTGATTGATTGATTTGATTTGATTGATTAAGATTTTTACAGAACAGACAGTTATGGATGAGTTTAGGTACAGTAATGGAAAATTCAGAGGGCACAGGCACTGTGAGAAAGGGCATACTTCTACAGCAACTCCTAGTGATGACTCTTTAAAGGCTGACATATTTTTTTACAAAAAAAAAAAAGTTGTGGATGTCTATGGTGAAGTACACACAACAGGTTGAGATGACAGAACTCTACTTCATTTGCTCTTGAAGCTGTTCTATGCAGAATTGTAAATTATTTCTGTTTATCTTTCAGCACTGTAAAAATTTAGGCCATATGTCTGTCCTGTTATATAGACGTCAGTCACAAGTTTCAGATCAGTATCAGATCCCAGGTCATTGAATTCACCAGATTTTGACAACCTGTGGAGATGGCAGCCAAGTCTCATGGTGTAACCCAAAAACATTCCAAGCATTTTATACACATCACAATAATGTCCAATTCTGCTATAGTTATTCTTAAAGACATTGTTTTTACATGGGAAACTTTACTCAAGTCTTAAATTTAATTAAAGGGGTAAGTGCTACCAGCATAAGACTCTGCAGAACTGGACTTGTGTGTTAAGATATAAATAGAAAATAAGAATAAAAAATGCATAGATATTTCATTCCTATAGTGAACATTTTATACAAGCCCCTGCAATTATAAAAGTCCTTACAAAACTGTAAAGATGGATGAAAGACATACTTTCAGAAATGTCCAGTTATGATTTTAATCAAATCTTTGACTTCATCCTCTTGTAGGTACTGTCCTCTGAAACACCAAATAAGGGTCATTAAGCTTATACACATTAAGTCTTGAACCCCAGAAATGCTCAACTTTATAGTAACCTAACTTCACTGGGCCTAATCCCACTGAGCTGAACACTGGCTGGCTGGGTAGCTATAATCACTCAGAAATATTCAGTGACGCAGCAAGGTCCTTGTCCTTTTAAGAACTGTTTTGCAATCCATATAGCAAATCTGAAGAGTTAGTGGAGTCCCAACAGCATTCTGAGAACAAGTCCAGGAGATTAAGAAGCTCTTCTATAGAAACTTGGTCATTACATAACCAGAAATAATGAAACTAGGAGACAAGAAAATATTCTGTCCAACAGTAAGGCCTAATGCTTTGGCTGTTTTTATGGGATATAGATTAATCTCTCCAAGCAGATTCCCTTAGAGTGCAGTCTCTCAGCTGAGCATTACCTGTCTATAAGACTATTTTGCAAAAGGTCAAGACACTGAAATAATTCTCTTTTTAAAGCAGCAATTTTAACCCTGATTAACTTCAGAAGAGAACTGAGAGGATGAGATCCCCAGTGCCTGTAGTTTCTTTGCACATCCCACTGGCTGCTCATAGACTCAGCACATTCAAAACTCCTTGGCAGTAGTTTGTGTCTTTAAGTGATCTGAGAAGGAATGGATCAGTCTCCTGCTCTTAAACTGTACCTGGACTCTGTAGTCTTGCAGGTTATGCTGGGTTTACGCAAGAATTTTATGTGTACACTGACAGAATATGAATGTAGAATTCTTATATCGAAGTTTCATTTTGTTCTAGGCGTCATCTGTTCAAGTCATAGAGGAATATCACATGATCCATATGCCCAATAAATAAAAATAACTGCATATTCCAGTGTTGAACATTCATAACAAACTGCCTGTGGATGAGGCACAGAATAAGAATCATTTGTGGAAATTATTCAACAAATAAATTCAAATAAGGGATGCATTTGAGAACATAATAATCTGCTCACTGACAACTGGCAAAGAGAAACAGAGGCAAAATTTGCCAGATAAATGACACATTATGAATTATTCACTCAGTTTTGCAACACATTGATTATATTCTATAATCAAATACTGTGCAACTCATTTAACCAGTGGGATTGAGGTCTGGAAAAGAAACATGCTATCACAACTCACTATTAAGAGGGGGATGAGGATAGTTTGTAAACCAGCTGACTCCACAGATTTAACCCTTCTGAACATTTGTTTCCTCAGTCTGGTCCATTTGTCGTACGAGTCACAGCAATGACCATCATAAAGACTACTTTTCATGTTTTAGCTAGAATGGTTTTTATCTTTGTTTATGTACTGCACATTAGCTTTATTTGATTTTAACTGGACATGATTTAACATGTTAAAGGAACTCTTCAGCAGGGGGCCTCTGTTCTCAGTGTACATGAGATTAAGTCCACAGTTTTCTGCAGACAGATCTACTTGATGCTAACATTGACACCTCATAGGATAATTGGGCATTAGGCATAAATTTTATTCTTCCAATACCAACTGAATGTCAATATCATCATTCAGTCTACAGGAAGATAAGTAAGCACAGCATAAGAGTATAGAGAAGCTATATATAGTAAAGGAAAAGCAAGGAACAGACATAGGGCAGAGGAGAGATGGAACAAAGCTCCATAAATGTATCCAGAAAATATGACAGATGGGAGACACATACCCTTGTAAAATGACTTGAGTATCACTTCTATCCCTGAATGACAATCAGAGTCACTCCAGGGCTAAAGGAGGAATACGAATGGACCATCGGACTGCTATGAGCTGCACAGTGTGACAAATAGCATGATAAAGTAGGCAGTGAGAAAAGGCTGTGCTGCTCTTCAAATGTAGATCAAAATTTAAAAGAACTAGAAAGAGGTTTTCTGCACATATAGCATCAGTTCACTTCCCAGAGCAGAAATAAGATCATCCTTGATTTAAGATGTCCTCTAGTGTGTAATATTAAAACCAATATTAACTTAAGAAGCGAGTGAGGCTTACCCACTTTCTCTGACTTATACTAAAACAAAACCCATGACTATTTTTTATGTCACCACTCAGAGACAATACATGAGATGCAGTACACACCTCTTCTTCCACACTCTTCTGGTTTCATACTACATATTCTCAAGTCACCACTCAGAAAACCCTTGGTGCCTTTTTTTTTAAAAAAAGTGAAACACCTGGCTTCCCCTAAATGTCTTGCAGTGTTTCTAGCTATCTCAGTATTACCATATGTCCTGAGTCTTGAAAGCGCAAGAAAATAAAAAAAAACCCAAACCCAACCTTTGGCTGTTAAATTAACAGTTGACATAGGTTTGCACAGTGGGGACTGACACCAGTTTATGTGTACCATTATCCACATGAAACAGAAATAGTTTCAGTTGTCATAATTTTGACAGAAGCTGAAAGTTAACAAGTGGCTGAGTGTTCCCAGTTCCCACTGCAGTCAGGAGGAGATGGAGGTATGCGTGTTTTTTTTTAGGGAAAGGGTCTTCAATCAGCAAAGGGCAAATATAATAAAAAGTAGAACTTATGTTCCCAAACTCTATTGAAATATATATTGAAATTAGATAAAAGTTTTGGCTGAATAGAGATCTTCCTGTGGAGGGACTTCGGGGGCCTTGAGAAGACATCCATTCTAGTAAGATTAAATACTCGCTCCCATGACAGTACAGGAAAAATGTGTTTATATCCATCTCAACAATGTTTCAGAACATGTACTACAGAAGAAAATTATGTGTTCTCTTCTATTTTACAATGTCCAATGAACTTTCAGGCTAAAGGGAGATACCAAGTAAATTCAATTTCCCAGGGACTGAAGAAAACTCGACGCCTAAATTGATCATATTACTATTTCTTTGAGCTCTTACATCCCAGTTTAAGAAATAGTAACACAAGCTGGATCCCATTCCAAAATCAGATAGCGAGTTTGCAATTAATCTAGGGGTTGGGCGAGGTGGGTGGGTGC
>NW_010233976.1:0-9407 GCF_000690775.1 Eurypyga helias | reverse complement strand
TAAATAGTTCTTATCTCAATATTACCAGCTTCCTTGTATCTTTTTCCTCTGATTCTTCCCTTCCACCACAGGAGGGGAGGGGGATTTGTGAGAGCGGCTTCATGGTATTTTGCTAGCCGGAGTTAAACCACAACATACACACATACACACACAAACACACACACAATGTAAACTTCATGCAAGTAAGTCTATATGAAGTCGTTTTAGTGAAGTGAATCCCCCAAAGCCCATATCAAACTTCTATTAGCAAAATTCTGAATCAATGTTTATGTACAAAGAATGGTACAGGTCTTTAATTCAAACATTCAATACCTTGAAAAACTCAAGGAAGGATTACCAGATAAACCACTGTGGCACTTAGAAGAAAATATACATCAAGGCAACTCTCAAAAAAAGGAAACCATAATTAATTTCTTAATGCCACCATTCTCACTTCAGCACAAACAGAAGGTCAGATGAGCAGATAAACCAGATCTCTAAATATAATCTGTAAAAACAGGTAAGTAACTCTACAGAACCCAGTAGGGTTTTGCAATAACCTGAAGGGTTTTGTGCGTTTTGTTTTGGGGTTTCTTGGTTTGGTTGGATTTTTTTTCTACATATTAAGAAAGTAAGATAGGCACACACTATAGTTTGCTAATCGATACAAACCTATTGATGACAGTCCTTCAGGTCTACTTGAAATTCTTATGATGTCTCTATCTCCCTTTAAGAGAAAAATCTCATTGTTGGTACAGGACACAGACACAATATCACCATATCCTTCCAAGCCACCAACCAAAGCCTAGAAAGAGTCAACACAGAAAGAAATAATTGGCATCAGATTAACACACTGGACATGATAGTGCTCTTAAAAATGTTCACTGGAATTTAATCAACATATATAGTTACAGAATAAACATTTTATCTTACCAAAAATAAAGAAAAAAGAAACAGGAAAGCACCCTTTAATCATGATGTGGCTCATTTTTATACTAATTTGAATCCCATAGATTTATTAATTTTCTCTGTTCAAACTAGCAGCAACAGTATAACAACCACTATAATATGGTGGCAGGCAAGAGCCACAGTACAAATGTATAATACCTTTTAGACAAAAGCCTATTAGCTCATATTCACTTTCATGTGCACTTTTAAGATGACAAAATAGCTAACAGCTCGCTCCATACCAAATAAAATGTAATACTTGTTTTTTTGCAGACACCAACAGTAGGCGAAGGGAAAGAATAAATAGTTCCAGGCACACCTTACAGGCCTAAAACTTCTTTTTGCATTAATTACTAGATTTTAGATTTATATATGCTTTGCTAAGTATCAGAACTGATCATGATGTTAACATGTGGACTGAAAGCTTTAAATAATGTCTTGAGCTAGTTTGTGAATATACCACTGCAATGACAACTTGAAGACGGAGAGAATAAAGTCTTCTTTGTTACATTTAAATAAGGATTTAAATCATAGAAGTGGAAAAAAACCAAGTAAGAAAAAAATATGCACCCACAAAATTTACCTACCTGGTTCACAGTGTCCAGTAAGTAGATGCTGTATTCATTCCAGGTCAGCACCCATCCTTCTCGGAAAAAGCACGAAACAAGCCCAAGGTGTTTCTCTGGGGCACTGCAACTTCCTCTGTCCGGTGGTTCCAAACGAGGATACAGTTCAAAAGTTTTTATTCCTCCAGCAAATACATCTTTCAATATAAATGTGGCCTGAACAGTTCCGTGAACATCAGACTTCCAGAGACGAAGCCCAGGTCTGGCAGCAAATAGTGTCAGGTCACTCTGTTTACACAGGCCAGGTATAAAACATGCTCCAAATTTGCCAGTGCTAGAATGCAAAAGAAGAGTTTCTTTTAAAAGCCATATACTCAACTTAGAAACAATTGCTAAAACTAATGGCACAAATTTACAATCGCAAATTATCAAAACCAAGTTTTGTTCTTTAATTAAAGTATTGAGTCAAGTGTCTGAGGTACAAATCTGGTTGAAGTAAGTCAAGAACAGTGCTTCCAAATAACAACAGTTTTCCCTCAGCTTCAGATGTCAGACATCTATTAGGCAAGCTAACTAAGCTACTGTTTGTCCTCACAAAGATCCTCCCATACAGTCATCCTTTTGCCAGAATTAATAAAAAACCAAGCAAAGTGCTACAAACTAAGGCTAACAAACTGACCACCTCTGCTTCCCAGAAGCAGGGAAGACTTCAGCCTTCAAAATCTTTGTTTCGCATCCATAAAAACACCATTACTACCACCCAAGGAAACTCCTCATACATAAGATGATCCTTGATATTCCTCCTGCTGCTCATATCCCTGAAAGATACATTATAAACCTTCTTTCGAGAGCCAATTTACCCTACTTCCAGATATTTTCAGTCATGCTGTTCTAAGACAGGATTCCCTCTTCCTTCATATCCGAGAGACATCACACAACAGAAGATGTCATACAAGAAGTTCCTAGCCTTCAAAGTCAACTTTAAGCGCCTGCTATACATTTTCCCTTTTAATCCACTTCAGTGTATAAAAAAAATTGGGATTCTGACTTACTTTTTGCATTAGATGGGCCTGATTACAATGCTTGCTCACATCAAGTCACAGTAAACCAAGAGGGACTGCAGAGGAAGTTTGGCAGCAGTTTCAGTTTAAACAATGAGAAAACATCTCAAATATTTTTGCATAATAGTGCCCTGAAAATACGATTGTAGCATATTTGCAACCCTGTACTTTCTAAGTAGGTAGAATTGTCATTTTGTGTTTGAGCACACATAGCTTCCATATCTAACTTTTTATGAGTGGACTGCTGTGTTGTATTAACTTCACTGCTTAGATCACTCTTTCTATAATCCACCCTGAAAAGCTCGAATTACTAGATGTGTCTGCATGAAGATTTTTATGAGGGTTACTTTTTTCTGGGCTGTGTTCCAACTTGCTTGACAGACTTCTCTTCTGTGTAAAAAAGCAGAGTCCGCTGTAAGGTAGAGACAAGCAGCACTTTCTGGTTGTAATCCAACTGGACAATCGAAGATGGCTCCTCCAATACAAGGCTGGAGTTGCAAATACCCTTTTAAAGACACATGCCATTAACAAGAGTCAATCCTTCTAAAAATATAAGGTAATAACTAACACTTCAAAGAAATGTATAAGCCCAAGAAAGAGAAACCAAATAAACAAACAAAAGCTTTTGAACTGCTGTTGCCTGAAGTTCACTTAATGAATGTGGATTTAAATCAATAAATCAATAAACACAATGAATGTGTTCATTTTATGCAGATGAGAAGGGAGTGGGACTCAATTTCATAGTGTGTGGTATGCACAATTTTTCTTGGAATATTAGCTAATGCATTCCACTTGAATTCAACAGAAACTCTAGGACACATTTTCTCCCTTCTCCACTGCCAGGTCATACAATGCTGAGAAAACCATTACATTTGGAGACATTAAACCTTCCTGTCAAATCAAGTGAGGGACAGTCAAACTTTTCTCCCAGACACAGATTCAAGTTAGTACTTGATGTTAGTCTGTTATTGTTCCAGGTTATTATTCAAGTTATTCTGTTGATGTTCTGGGTCTGTTTTAATCAACAAGACATTAGAAAAATATCATTTACTGGTAACACACAAGTCACCCGCTAGAACCCAAAAGCTACTTGCACTCTACACTCTGGACTGAGATGCTGAACAATTCTGAATAATGTACTTCATCAATATAGTGAATGAGCAATGTCACATCATTCCAAAGTACCCTTTCCAAAGAAAAGAGACAGTACTCGCTGAAAGCTGAAGGAAGATAAGATGGTTATTTCAGAGAGAAACATGATAAAGTGAGAAGGAACACCACTTTATTGTTGTTAATATTATTTTCTTAAAAAGGTAAGGCAGCTGTGAAGGATATCCCATGGTTGTCTTGCTGGGTGTGTGCACACTTAACCAAGTGTACGTGTACCAATGAAGCAGTCCAGCTAAAGACATGACACTAAGCAATAACTAACTGCTGAATATTTAAACACACAAGCATTCTTTCAGAAAACTGTACATGGGAGTTAGGGTCTCTCTACCCAATGCTTACCTGGTCTAGGTCTAGGGCAGAGTAGACAATCTTCCCTTTGTCATCTCCAGAGAATAATTTCATTCCATTGGGACTCCAAGCTAAAGCTGTAATGCTGCTTTTGTGGATACCAGCAACATCAAATCTCCGAAGCTGTGAAACAATACCAAAGCAATACAAGAATGAGGGGAAGAGAAAATGGAACACAAAGCCTATTCAGTAAAAAAGCACCGGTCATTCTAAACTTTATTTAGCACAAAAAAACTACACAAGCAATCAAAAATCCCACCACCAAACAGCTCGGCCAGTTACTACAAATGAGGAATTCCTCAAAATAATTTTTTATTAAATCTATCTTTTGTAATGAAAAACGTCGTTTAAGATTATTGCTTTTATCAGCTTAATATATGAAGCCTAAAATATATTCACAGATATTTCATCAAGCCAAATTCTCTGTTTTTCACCATTATAAAGAATCATAGTAACACTCCCCTAGGATTTGCCTTACTAAACCTCATGGAAGTTTAGCCAGATGCAAAGATTTACCTGTTTGTTTCTTCCAGGTAACGAAGACACAAGCTGAAAAACTGCAACCCGACCTGAGGCTGTACCAACAGCTACTAGATCATCGAAGCAACTCAACAGCTTTACAAAAGTAATAGATTCACACTTCCCCTGTTGAAACAAACCATACATAAAGCTCGCAAAGTTAATGACAGAGAGACCAACAGCAGCTCAATTCTGAGCGACTCAGCTTCATTAAAAGAGACAGGACTAAATGTTACTATTTACCTCAAAATTGTATTTTTTCATCTGGTTTAAATGTCTGCAGTAAAGATAAAGCATTCCAATGCTGCTCCCCACAGCAATGTAGTCTCCATTGGTATCAAGTGCTGTGAGATATACCACAACAGAGCGAAAGCCTTTTTGGACCTTTGTAGGAATGGCATTGAGAAGGTAATACAAGGGACAAAACTCCTTAAATGTAACTGGTGAAGCCACAGATGCCATAGCAAGCATTGGCATCAGCAATTTTAAGGCTGGAACAAACACATCTACTTGACCACATAAGGAAATCTGAAAGACAAAAACAAAAGACACGTCATTAACTTCTTTGGGAAGAGTAAATGGTTAACAGAAAACCACCATTTAGCAAGTAGAGATGAAGAAATTCTCAGGTTTCGTTTAGTATAAAGGAAAAGCAAGTGAAACTCTCTTAGTGAATCTGAGTTATTCTTAGAACTTTTTTCTTAAGAATAAGCTTCTTTCTCAGGTTCAGCCAATACCTAAGGAGGTATGGTAACCGTGATATACGAGATAGCCACTTCTTGCAGCTCTCGGCTCACGAAAGCTGAGTTCAAATGCAGTCTTCCTTCTCACGTGTTTGGTGAAAAAACCGTAAGGGCTCCAACTCTGAACAACCCACGCGGTACATTTCTTCATCTACCTGAGAACTCTACCCTCTATCCTCCCAGTGCTGAGAGCACGGGATATTCACTGCGTTAGACAGTGCCATGAGAGCAAAGTGTCAAACCAGTATTTGTGTTCAACTCCTAACTGCCCCTCACCCCAAGAAAAACATGGTTGAGAAACAATTCAGAGCTGTATCTGCTACACTGTCAGAAAATAAGAACAGTGTGGGAAGAAAAGGGCAATGCAAATATTAAAGAAAACCCAGTTTGCTGGACACAGGAAAATAGCCATGTAGCAACTAAATTTAAAAAGATAAGGAGCAAACAGAAAGAAGTACCATATGCCCGTATTTCCCTTTACGGTTTACCAAATAATTTTGTGCTGCTGAGCAACACTGTAAATATACTTGGGGAACAATTCTGGTATCTTTCTAAGAATTATGGAAATAAAGATTCCATTTGCCTTCTTCAAGAAAATAATGAAGGCAGAGCTCATCATAGCAATAACGTACTGGGATCATCAGAAAAAGCCGATTTGACCAGGACGTACGTAAGAATATTTTTAAAAATTTAATTCAAACCAGTAATTTTTCTCATTGTGGGGTGACAGCCTTGCCAAGAACATTTTGCCGCAGCAGCTGTTCTCCTCATGGATGACTTTGGAACACAGAAAAGGAAAGAAGCAAGCATTTATTGAATTTTCTTTTGCCACACACAAGTCCGATTAACAGAATGGTTCAGAATCTGCCAAAAATACCTACAGCTTTCCAAGATAAAAATTTTGGATTTCTGTAAAGACAAACATTGTCTACTGTTGTTTAAGCCTGTGACACTGAAGATTTTCTTAAGCATCAGCAGTTATAACTTCCTTAGAGAAATGAAAAACAGAAATATGCCTACTGAAGTTAGAAACGCTTCGAAATGCTCAAAATTATTCTGCAAAGTATTCCCACTACAATCTCTGTGATATGTCCTATTGCGCCTAGTTTTTATTTCTCTAAGGATGGAAAATGGTATTTGTTTGGCAGCTTCACATAATCTCTTACAGTGCCTATCAACCAAATCAGAAAAAGATACAGCAGGTCTAGCTTCATATCTCCATTACTGTGGAAAGCTCTGGTGTCTGAATTTTCAAACTATTTCAGTTATTGTGCAAGAGGATTCAGCATGCTGGCTTTGGGCCCTGCAACACTTGCTGTCAACATACAATTCCACTAAATCCAAAGGGATTACTTGCATGGCATTACCCATTCAAGCCCATGTTAGACAAGATCAGAGGAATAAAGATTGGTTACTGGACCCATATTCCATCTGCGCTACAAAAACTGCCAGTAAATAAGCTAGCAGCAGTTATTAGACATTCTAAATAGTGGTAAGTTTTACTGCTGCTAGAGCTTAGAAATTAATTCCACTCTCCTCCAGTGTTTACTACCTGTCATGGCACCTACTTCATAAAATATCACAGGGATTAGCTGATTAACGTGCCCAACTATTTTTGAATAAAGAGTTCCTTTCAGAGTTGTTTACTAAGTTAACAGACAATCTCAGTGCATCACCACTCTTGCACTATTTTCACACACCATCTATTGCCTATCCCGTATTTTAGGTTTCCCGCCCTTTCCCTTCAGCATTTATTATCTTCTTGCTACTATCAACTAAATAAAAAGGGAACCCACTGCTGAAGTCTTGTTTGCTGTTCTAAACATGGTGCTTTACCAGTTTAGTAATTTTACTAGCTGCTGGTTTTCTCTCTTTCTTTTAATAAAATAAAATCCAGTCTTTGTGCTGAGTCTCACACATACAAATCTTCCTCTGTCTAATCTCAACTTCTACCACTCCGGCCTCATGAATTCCACGTATTTTTGTTTAAGTCCCTTTTGTCACCCCTACGATTCACATCTGTCATCATCCAAAGCTGCTCTTGTAGCTGGAACCATCTCACGCTCCCCAGCTGCCGAAGGACCATGCACACCCTCAAAATTCATTCTCTGTCTTAGTTTCCATCACTTATCCTTCCAGCTCAAATAAACTGTTAAAAACATAGTAATTCATTACAAACTATGGAATTATGGAAAATTATATCATCCAAAAAAAGACTATTGCTCTTTCCTCTACAACAACCCCATCTGCAACCTGACACACATTTTCTAAGTTTACACTTAATTTAAAAAGAAGGAGGGGTGTGGGGAAGAGAGTTTGATAAGGTTTTTCCCCCCACAGAAAACACTAGGAAGAATTATTTTTTGTCATATACCATGTTAAAGGAAAAAAAAAACCAACCCACTATCAGGTTAGGGTTCTCAGTCTTCATAAATTTTATAAACAATTTCATTTCAGCCTTCTCTGACAGCAAAGTTGTAAGAAAATTAGATTTTGTTCTCTATAACCTATTCACCCTGTACAATCAAAAAACGTATCAATAAACTACAATTTCTTGCCATTACACACAAATCAGTTTCATCCTGAAGGGTTTACAGGCTAACAAAACACTTGCACTGCTTGTGGGAAAACATAACTGAAAGATCAGACCATTGCTTTACTAAAAATACTGCTAATTAAGTAATTTTATGTATACAAAGCAAATGTATAAAGGACTAGAGAATTGCAATATGGCCTATATATTCAAAAACTCTGCACAAACACCACAGATCCCTGCTTTTGAGCCTGAAGTCTTCAAGACCCACGTAATTACAGTTGTGTATCACATGTAGTTTCTTTATTAACAGCTTTAGGATTATGCGTCATTTGGTTTTCCCGCTTCGTTAATGGAAGGCAAACAGCGGATATAATCTGTTTTCTCAGAGAGGTTCTGGATTTGGATGTACGTTTACCCTGTGTCAGCCACAGTTACCCATCAGTCGTACAGGGCAAATCAGCTTGCGCTAAGCAGCTATCCTGCAGCAGAGATAAAGTAGAGAAAAATACCTTACGGTGCACATCAAAAACAATCACCGAAGAGTCCTTCATTCTCTACTCACAAAGTTCACAACAAGTTTTAAATATTGCATTCAAGGCCATGTTTTGAAGAGCAAACTTGATTTCCTCCCATCTCAGAAACAGGAGTAAGAGGCAACTAAAGCGAGAGATAATCCCATGGTTAAACAGATAGGGAGTGGTTAAAGGTTCAGTGCCAGGGTATGCCACAGACCGACTGCCCGAGGCTAAACTGTCACTGCATTTCTCTGAGCACAAGCGTCCTGGCTGTACAAGAGGAACAACAGCTCTGTGATTTGAGGTTTTCTTTATTATTTGGCACAAAAACTTAAATTTAAGCTCTTCAGAGTATGGACAAACTCACATATATGACCACAGCTAAACACAAAAGTCTGATCTCAGCTACATCCTGCCAACTAAGCTGAAAAGCGGTTTTATTTTCTAACACTTCTCACACTTTTAGCCTAAGGAGCCGGCTACCCAACGGCCACATCTCCAGAGCTTTTCGCAGCCAAGAGCTGCCGAGCAGAGGGGAGAGCACAAGCTGGCGCCCCGAAACGAGCAGCTCTGCTTTCACGCATCCCGCTTGCGGGCAGAGGGCCAGCCAGCACGCAGGTCGCGATCACCTGAATAACGCCCCCGTCGCTCTACACGACTCATGAAACGTCACATCTTTGGCCCAAAAGAGTTTATTTTGAAAGGAAAAAAAAAAACCCAACAACCAACAAACCTAAGTGACAGAGAAAGTATGGGAAAAGGAGCAGCTGGGGTCACGGCAGATGCGGGTACGCCAAGGGGGGCGGTGGAAACCATGCTTTACTCTAACCCTCCTTCCTTAAAGGCATGTCTATATTCTGGCAGATGGCTCAAGGCATTCCATCCTAACACGCTGTTTTCTAGCGCCTGAGGAGCCTCAGCTCCAGACGGGAGGAAGACCCCAGCCGCGGGCTGACGCCGCCTGGCTCTTCAGCCTGCTTCACCTCAGCTCCTGCCGGATTCACCACCCGCACCCAGAGCCC
>NW_010233975.1:0-29154 GCF_000690775.1 Eurypyga helias | reverse complement strand
AAACCATTCCATGATGCTGTGATTCATGGGCTGCTGAAGCACTCCACAACAGCAACTCCAAGGCTCTTGAGAATAACTCCTTCCTGAGGTTTACCAAGGGTGCCCACAGCTTACAACAAATCCTCAGGATATCGTTACTGAAAATGTAAGAATTCCACGTTATCCCATTCACATTTTGAAAAGAACATTTCTCTGTTAACATATATGTAAAGTTCTGGCCAGCTGCTTTACAACTTTATTGCTTATAATTGCACAGGGCTTTTGCTCTTCAAGCCCAATCACTGTATTTCACACTAAACTCTAATTATACAATCTAGCACGAAAAAAGCCAGAGATAGAGCCTCTTTAACAAGCTTAGGCAAAAATCAAAGGCCCACAAAGGGCTAAATCAAAAGCTGGCTCACACCAACTCTATTCTTTGTGCAGTCAACCAAGATTAATTAATGCTTTTAATGTCAGTTTACCCCTTTTGGCACTATAAATCAGAACACGCAGCTTTTATGAGTTAACAAAGGAATCTGTGAAAGGTGTAGCTTATTAACCAAACTCCCAAATTCAAATGCACTTAATCAGAAACAGGTATATTTAGCAGCATTGTAACTCGACGAGCAGAATTATCTGCAGGCTGTACACAGAGAACATTCATTTATCAATACAAACAAGGCTGGCACACCGGGAAGAGGTGGTAAATTATACATCTGAAGGAAAGGCCACTGCTTCCAGCATTTCTGTGAGAGGAGAAATGTGGAAGAAACGCTGAGGGAAGGCGTTACGGAAAGGTGGAGGGAATATACTGGATGTTTCCCTAGAATCCCATCTCAGCCACAGGGAACGCAAGAACTGAGAATCGTATTGCTCTTCGGCAGGAATAGAAAATCGGTCCTCAATCAGCTCTCCTACCATCGCCCGCCTGAAACGCCCTTCCACAGCTTCTCAGTAGCGTGCTGCGCTCGTTCTGATGCATCATCTGCAGAGCTCTCATTAGGGTTTTGTTTCTTCCCCTCGTCAGGAAACACAGCTCTCCCTTTCCCTGTTGTTTCTGAAATCCATTTGGCTCTCCATGCAGAGGTCAGTTAGGAATTTCACTTTGCAAGGCTGCTGGACATCAGTTCAGCGCCAGAGAGAAGCAGCTACAGGGCTAAAAACCTCATAGAATTATAGGATGGTTTGGGTTGGAAGGGACCTTAAAGCCCACCCAGCCCCACTCCCTGCCATGGGCAGGGACACCTTCCATAGCCCAGGTTGCTCCAAGCCTCATCCAGCCTGGCCTTGGACACTTCCAGGGATGGGGCATCCACAGCTTCTCTGGGAACCTGTCCCAGTGCTTCACCACCCTCCCAGTGAAGATTTTATCTTCATACCCACATGGTAAACCTCGCCCAAAAAGAAGTCTGTCAAGATACCTAGGTATTTTCTTAGGAAGAGATGTAGGCAGTGTGCGCTGGCAGCCCAGAAAGCCAACCCCATCCTGGGCTGGATCCAGAGCAGCGTGGCCAGGGGGGCGAGGGAGGGGATTCTCCCCCTCTGCTCCGCTCTGGGGAGACCCCCCTGCAGTTCTGCTCCAGCTCTGGGCCCCCAACAGCAGAAGGACATGGAGCTGTTGGAGCGAGTCCAGAGGAGGCCCCGGAGATGCTCCGAGGGCTGGAGCCCCTCTGCCCTGGGGACAGGCTGGGGGAGTTGGGGGGTTCAGCCTGGAGAAGGGAAGCTCCGGGGAGACCTCAGAGCCCCTTCCAGTGCCTGGGGGGCTACAAGGAAGCTGAGGATGGCCTTTTTCCAAGAGAACACAACGCTTACAGCACACTTTAATGTGCATATGAAGTCATAGATCAAAAAGAGAGAGTCAGTCCAGAGCATCTTGAAAAGTCTGGTGTCATAGATCCTCTCTGCTCCTTATATCCATAAATCTTATTAAAATCTTCCTTTGGTTTTAAATCAGTTTTTGACAGTTGATTTTTTTCCTTGTTATGGGAAATGTCATCTTCCTAACGATGCCTCGCTGCTTCTTCCTCTAAAATTACTGTATATCAGCAATATTGAGCCATAAAGAATCATGAAGCCGCTTTGTCAATAAAATAATTCCTCTACGCCCCAAACTAATCATCGTGGGATGCTCAGGCTGATGTTCCCACCCTGACGCTCGATTACAAGGCATCCCTGTGGCACGGCATCCATCACACACCTCAGACAGGCAAAGGACATGGCAGGTCTCATCCGGAGAGCCGCAGTGAAGATGGGAAGTGACACACTCCGGCTCTGCCATGAAATACTGAGGCAAAAGCATTAAAAGAGGATTTTTTTAAGGGAACAGACCTGACTAAGAGAAGCATTTGCATGAATACTACTTAGGATTAAATCCTGGGTCATTAATCTTTATAAATTGGTCACTTTATGCAGGGAAGACGTATCCCTATGTGCTAAGTTACAGCGTACTCCGGTACATCAGGGAGAAGGGTTTCTTTTCACTGATACATCCAGCAGTGTCCACACAGGTATAAAAACCTTCTCAGGATGTGAAAATTCCCGTGAAGCAAAGATGGGCAAAGTAATTACAGATCCCAAAGTCTTCCAAACTCTGTGATATTTGTGACTGGCATGTAAGAGAGGGAAGAAAGGCAATCCAACCAAAATCCAACGCCTTGTGAGACTTGGAACTGTCTCAGTTAAGAGAGCGTTGCTGCTCCATGACTGTCAGACTGTGTGTACAGAGGAAGGAGACACAGCTTAAGAGAAAGAAGAGTATCTGCATTCTCCGCTATGGACCAAGAGTGTCCACGTTCCTGTTTCTTCCAAGGTATGGCAGGAGGTAGCTGGGCAAAACCACCACCTCCCTGGGCAGACCCTTCCAACCCTGACAGCCCTTTCCGGGAAGGAATTTCCCCAATATCCCATCTCACCCTCCCCCAGCACAACTTGAGGCTGTTTCCGTTGTCCCATCACTTGTCCCTTGGGAGAAGAGACCGACCCCCCTCTCTGCACCCCCCTTTCAGGGAGCTGTAGGGAGCGATCAGGTCTGCCCTGAGCCTCCTCTTCTCCAGGCTGAACCCCCCCAGCTCCCTCAGCCGCTCCCCCAGGACTTGTGCTCCAGCCCCTTCCCAGCTCCGTTCCCTTCTCCGCACACGCTCCAGCCCCTCCGTGTCTTTCTTGCCGTGAGGGGCCCAAACTGCCCCCAGGATTCGAGGTGCGGCCTCCCCAGTGCCCAGCACAGGGGGACGATCCCTGCCCTGCTCCAGACCCTCAGGAGCATCCTTAGGAAACGCCCAAGCATGTCCCACACTCGGCAGGATGATGCGATAGGGTGGAAACACCCTTCCTCTGACCAGCCCTCCTCACCAAACCAATACACCCCCCCGACAACAGCAAGCTTTCTCTTCCCTCAAGCCCACCATCCCAATCACAAAACCAGCAACCTCAAGCTACGAGTCTCAGCCATTCTCTCCCCAGCTCCAGCTCTCAGAATGGAAGACTGAAATATCTCCCAATTAAAGAGCTCTGAAGCAACAGGGATTGCTTCCAAGCCCCGGTTCATGCTCCATCTCCGGACACACTGCTGAATGCAGGTACAGTCTCACCAAGTCCAGAGGAGGCCACGAAGATGCTCAGAGGGCTGGAGCACCTCTGCTGTGATGAAAGGCTGAGAGAGTTGGGCTTGTTCAGCCTGGAGAAGGGAAGGCTCCGGGGAGACCTTATAGCACCTTCCAGTACCTGAAGGGGCTACAAGGAAGCTGTGGGGGACTTTTTACAAGGGCAGAGAGTGACAGGACAAGGGGTAACGGGTTTAAATTGAAACCAGGGAGGTTTAGATTAGATCTCAGGAAGAAGTTCTTCATGGAGAGGGTGGGGAGGCACTGGCACAGGTTGCCCAGAGAAGCTGTGGATGCCTCATCCCTAGAAGTGTCCAAGGCCAGGCTGGATGAGGCTTGGAGCAACCTGGTCTAGGGGAAGGTGTCCCTGCCCATGGCAGGGGGGTTGGAACTAGATGATCTTTAAGGGCCCTTCCACCCCAAACCATTCTATGATTCATTCTATGATTCTAAGTCGTATGGGTGAGCAGTGTGCTCCTAACTCACCCACAACCTCTCCAGAATGGATAGAAGGCTACGTTTTAAAACACTGGTCATGTTCATGTATTTCCTTCCTCTATTTATGACCCAAAGGAAAGGAGGGAACATGAACCACTGTCCTTGGTATCACCATCCCAAGATCCCACCAGGAGCAAACAATAGGGATCCCCTTTCATTCTTAAATCATCACATGATGTCTCATAGGATCCTGGGACCTACACAGAATCGCAGAATGGTTTGGGTGGGAAGGGACCTTAAAGATCATCTAGTTCCAACCCCTCTGCCATGGGCAGGGACACCTTGCACTAGACCAGGTTGCTCCCAGCCTCATCCAGCCTGGCCTTGGACACTTCCAGGGATGGGGCATCCCCAGCTTCTCTGGGCAACCTGTTCCAGTGCCTCCCCACCCTCTCCGGGAAGAATTCCTTCCTGATGTCTAGCCTAAACTTACCCTCTTTCAGTTTAAAAACTTTGCCACTCCTCCTGACACTACAGACTTCGGTGAAAAGTCTCTCTCTGTTTTCCTGGGAAGACCCTATTATATACTGAAAGGCTGAACCCCCCAACTCTCCCAGCCTGTCCCCAGGGCACAGGGGCTCCAGCCCTTGGAGCATCTCCGTGGTCTCCTCTGGCCTCGTCCCAACAGCTCTTGTCCTAGAAACCCCAAAGCTGGATGCACAACATAACTTGGATTAACAGAAATCACCTCCCATGTTCTCTGGAAGGCAATTTATTCTCCAAAACAGAGCTGGCAGTTCAAGAAAACTTCAGGCCTGTGAACGAAGGATTTGCTCGTGCAGTAGAAATGAAAATCACTAAGCGAGGGAGTCATGGCCCAAGAGCAAAGAAGCATCCATCACCTGCTAGCGAGATGCTTCACTTCAGCTCCGGGAAGAGGATACCAAAGGGACCCCTCCAAACTGGCACAAATGCTCAGGAGAGTGGCGATCAGAAATTTCCCATAGGAGTCCCGAAACGTTTGGGTGAATGGAGCAAAGATATAAAGTCCAGGCCTGGTTCACCACAAGCCAAATTCCGCTCACACACCATATGAAACCCACCTAATGCAAAAGCACTTTTGAAAATACTTACATCAAACCGGACCATTAGCAGATAAGAGAGGTATTTTTAGATACACACATGTATCCAGTGATTAACTATTTAATTGCTGGAATTCCACCTAGGATTTGGGAGAATGGAGTACTTCCCCAGCAGGAAATAACCTAACCAAAGTAAACTTAAGCTAAGAGGCCGAGCACACACACGCGTTTCAGAGCTTTAACTCCGTTTCTTTGCCTTTTGATTTCTGAACTCTTTACCATCACGAGTCCAAAAGGGGAGATTTAATCAAGATCAAGACACCGGAAAAGTAAATAAGTGGAGATCCCAAGCAGGACATTCACAGCCTGGAGATCAAACCCGATCAGCTTGAAGAGGACAGCCAGTCAGCCAAATCTCCCTCCATTCCACTCTTGAGATCTCCAGGGAGCAGACTGGGAGCTCAGACAACCAGCACACACAAAGCTTAAACCTGGAGCTGAATCGGACCAGGAGCCCCTCGGACCAGCAGCTCTTTCTCATGCAAAGCCAACATTTAACAACATATTCCCAATGGAACAAACATCTTCTCTTCCAGATCTTCCATCAAGGCCAGTCCCACTTCTCCAGTCTGAGCAACGCAGCCTGCACCTCTCTTTTCTCACAACCCCTCAAATCTGCACCCTTGGCTTTGCCCCTCTCCTTTCTGCTGCCCTGGACCTCTTTCTCCAGCCCAGAAAAAGCAGCATAGCCCCAACTGTGTTACTGCAACTTAGGAGATACGGGGGGCAGTGGGCAGAAAAAGGGGACAGGAGCAGCACACAGGTCCCTTCTTTTTTTTTTCCCTTTATCTATTTTTCTCTCATCAACAAAAAGAGGAAGAAGGAGATGGAAAGGGGCCCATCGCTGCTTCCAGAGCAACACAAATAAGGATGAAGCAAAGCTTTTCTGAAACACTTGGCACTTTCTATCCCATCCCACCTAAACCAGGTTGAGCTGCTGAGGGTGGGATGAGGAAGAAACAGCCCGGTTTTGTCTGTACCCAAAGAGCAGGGATCTAATCAGGGCAGGATTTTCCCAAAGCAGGCCTGGAACGCTTCTACGTGCTAAAATGTTGGGAGGATGAGGGTCACAGCGTGCCTAAATGTTCGATCTCGGTGCAGGGCATTGAATCCGAGAGCACCCGTCAGCCCTGTTGTTTGTCTGTCTGCATCTGGTTTTCAGCAAATCTGACTTGAGTGGGAGCAGAACACACAGTGGGTACCCTGGCAGCTGACATTTAAAGTTCACATTACTAAGCACGCAGCAAAACATATAAGGGGGGAAGGAAAGAGACTCAACCCTGTTTTTTCCCTACTTCTACACAAGAACAGCTGGATTGGGTCAGAGTGACACTTCAGCTATCCCAGTGTCTTCTCTGCAGCAACAACCAAGTACATATAAGTATGGGGAAGGCGTACAGTGACACAGAATCATAGAATCACAGAATGGTTTGGGTTGGAAGGGACTTTAAAGAGCATCTAGTTCCAACCCCCCTGCCATGGGCAGGGACACCTTCCCCCAGCCCAGGTTGCTCCAAGCCTCATCCAGCCTGGCCTTGGACACTCCCAGGGATGGGGCATCCACAGCTTCTCTGGGCAACCTGTCCCAGTGCCTCCCCACCCTCTGCAGGAAGAATTTCTTCCGGATATCTCATCTAAACCTCCCCAATGTCAATTTAAACCCGTTCCCCCTTGTCCTGTCACTACAGGCCCATGTAAAAAGTCCCCCCAGCTTCCTTGTAGCCTCTTCAGGTACTGGAAGGTGCTGGACATCTGCCCAGCAAACTTTCCAGCCCGTAACCATGTGCAGCACAAGGATCTGAAGCGGTACGTTCGTATTTAACAGCCATTATATCATGCTCCACCACCACTGCAACACCTTTGATTTTCCTATGTATAGACCCTAGAGGGTTGGATCTGTTCAGGCCTCAGTTTTAGGCACCATATACAATAATAAATAATTAGGACAGAACCTGCCCCAACCAATTTACAGACCACATTACACTGCAAAGTTTGTATTTGTGAAACAAAAATGTTTCTAGCTTTCTTTTCTGAAAGGCTGCAATAGAAACTGCTAGAGAAGAATTTGCCTGTCTACAAGCAGATGACAGATACGTGGGACCTTTGCCAACCCACTGATTTTGACCCAGCTAGTGAACACAGCCTGGACTTTTTGCCTGCTTTATAATGGGAAACAAAAATCGATTATTTACTAAGAAGATATTAAGACTAATAAACATAAAAAAGCCCTAACTCACAATTCTTTATAGGAACAGCACATACCCAGTGTGTGTCCTACTCCGGTCCGCTGATTACCTCAGGTTTATGAGCTTTATAAATCAACACAATAAAATACACTAGACAGTGTTACTGGAGTTTCAGCTTATGCATTTTTTTGACCCAGAAATTACTTGCTTCATTTAAAACATGATGTGATTCTGTACCAAAGGTCATCTGATACAAACAAGGGTCCAACACATGCCAAACACCAACGCTTTTTAAGCAACACTTGCAATCCCTGTGGCATCAAAGCTTTTCTGTCTATGGAGGGAGTAGGGAAAAACGTCTTTGGAGGAGTGTCGAAACTCAAGTGCTACAATTGAAGGGCCCAAATAAAACACGGATTGGTACCTCTTGGATACGAGCTTCCTTTGGATGGAGATAATGTGGAGAGCAGTCTGCCTAGGGCTGTAGGGCAAGGAGTCTTCACAGCATTCCACAGCTCTGCACCAGCAACTGCCAGAGAGACAGAGAGACCCGTGAGGCTCTGCGGGCAAACCTGCCGGACACCAAACACGTCTCTTGCCAGCAAAGAGTGGTCTTCATCTCCACCGGAGCAAAGGGAAGGACGGGTATGTGTAGGAAGTGCAGTCCAAAAACAGAAGAGTGATGGAGATCTCTCTTACAAATAAACATCTCAATTTGCTATCCCCTAAAAATACCAAAGATGCATTTTTTAATCAGGAGAAACCAGCAGAAATTCAACATTAGCACCTTCGAATCAAGACACAAAACCTTTCTGCAGCTCTGCGCTACAGCTCGGTGACTCTGGGAGGAACACTGGCATGGAGCATCCTGCACGAAGTCTACACCAGCTTTGCCTACGTTCTGCTGAAGAACTGTGTCAAAGCTAGAGCCAAACATCAGGAGCGGATGAGACCAGAACTGGGATCTTCTTGGCTTCCAAAAGGGAGAAAATAAAGTTCGAGCTTTCATTTAAATCACGGAATGGTTTGGGTTGGAAGGGACCTTAAAGATCATCTCGTTCCAACCCCCCTGCCATGGGCAGGGACACCTTTCATAGCCCAGGGTGCTCCAAGCCTCATCCAGCCTGGCCTTGGACACTCCCAGGGATCCACAGCTTCCCTGGACATACACTCATTAATGAGCTATTTGTCAGGATTTGGGACTAAAGAGGCCAGACAATGTTTTACACATTACTCCTACACCCTCCCTTCCCAGCTGACACAAAAGCTCAGGGAACTGAAAATGAAATACCTCAAAATAAAGCACAGCACACACACACAAAAGCTCTCAAGCAGCTCCACATGCTTTATCCATTATACAGAGGAACAGAAAACCTACTGTTCACAAACCAGGACCAGTGCTCCTTGTAAGAGTTGTTTATTTTAATCAACCCAGTACCAAAAGGTTTACATTACGTATTTTTTCATTGCTTCTAACCACTGATCCGGTATGAGTTTACATTCACTCAAAAAACCAGTCTCAGGGGAAAACAGGACGCAGAAAATGTTGAATCCAGTAAAACAACCGAGAGTTTCTTTGGGAGTGCGGATCCATCCCACCTTTCCCTGCAGCGTTGCACCAAGAGGCCCTTCAAGCCCAGCAAAAGAAAACAGCATCAATGTCCAAGAAAAGAGATAAATCTTCATTTTCACTACGTTCCCGGAACCGCCAACTGCAGGAAACCATCACCCCACCATCTGAGTGTCATCCTTGGAGACAAGTCCAAGCCCACCCTGCTGATGCTCAAACGCCCAGATAACCCCAACGCTGTTGCTACCAAAAGCACAAGCATAGCTAGAGAAAAGGGCTCATTAATATTTCTACCTGTTCTATGGCTGCCTGACTTAGAACTATAGAATATTTAAGGTTGGAAAAGCCCTTTAAGCCCAGCCAGTCCAACCGTTAACCCCACCCTGCTCATCCCACCACTGACCCATGGCCCTGAGCACCTCGGCCACACGGCTCTGAAACCCCTCCCGGGGTGGGGACTCCACCACTTCTCTATTTCTACCTTCATAGAATCACAGAATCATGGAATGGTTTGGGTTGGAAGGGACCTTAAAGATCATCTAGTTCCAACCCCCCTGCCATGGGCAGGGACACCTTCCATAGCCCAGGGTGCTCCAAGCCTCATCCAGCCTGGCCTTGGACACTTCCAAGGATGGGGCATCCACAGCTTCTCTGGGCAACCTGTCCCAGTGCTCCCACCCTCTGCGGGAAGAATTCCTTCCTGATATCTAATCTAAACCTCCTCACTTTCAATTTAAACCCATTCCCCCTTGTCCGGTCGCTACAGCCCCTTGGAAAAAGTCCCCCCCAGCTTCCTTGTAGACCCTTCAGGTACTGGAAGGTGCTATAAGGTCTCCCTGGATCCTTCCCTTCTCCAGGCTGACCAAGCCCAACTCTCTCAGCCTTTCATCACAGCAGAGGTGCTCCAGCCCTCTGAGCATCTCCGTGGCCTCCTCTGGACTCGCTCCAAGTGGTCAATATCCTTCTGATATTGGGGGCTCCACAGCTGGATGCAGCACTCCAGGTGGGGTCTCACCAGAGCGGAGCAGAGGGGCAGAATCTCCTCCCTTGCCCCCCTGGCCATGTTGCTCTGGATCCAGCTCAGGATACATTATAATAAGCATATTAACTGCTTGGAAATTAATCCCGTTTTTAGGCTTTTTGACTTGTCTTTGCAGTCCCCCAATTCAAAGACATAAAACCCCTAAAATATATAAGCAAAGATCACTTACGCCTTCCTTCCTTTCCTAGAGACTTCCAGCAGAAACGACGCCTTGACAAATCTCATCCCGTCAAGCTCCGCAGCGGCACATTAGTCTCTCTTTGAGCACATTCTGTACTCAAAGTAGCCTCAGTGCTTCGGGAGGTACCAAATATAACACGGCCCCGTTTTAACTTCCTTCCAGGAATACACACAGTCATTTATCAAGAAGACGTGGGCTGCAGTTTCAGTTCCAACAGCTCCAGTAACGTTTTGTAAAATTAAACAAATGATTCCTTTTGTGGCAAGAAAGAAGAAGAAAATAATCTGGGTTCAAGCAAAGGGGGGTGAAAACCACCTCCCCCAAATCCTCCTCCACCCCTTGGCAATCTTGTGAGCAGCAGCTACACCGGGCCCAGCATCAACCACAGCTCAACGATCCTTCTCTCCGATGGTTTTGCACCTCGAATCTCGGTGCGTTTGCCATTACTATTTCATTTAGCAGAGGGGTTGGAGAGCTGAATCACCTCCAAATCCAAGGAAGCCAACCAGATCCTGGGCTGGATCAGGAGAAGTGTGGCCAGGGGGGCGAGAGAGGGGATTCTGCCCCTGTACTCTGCTCTGGTGAGACCCCCCCTGGAGTGCTGCGTCCAGCTGTGGAGCCCTCAACATCAGAAGGATATAGACCGGTTGGAGCGAGTCCAGAGGAGGCCACGAAGATGCTCCAAGGGCTGGAGCCCCTCTGCTGTGATGAAAGGCTGAGAGAGTTGGGGGGTTCAGCCTGGAGAAAGGAAGGCTCCGGGGAGACCTTAGAGCCCCTTCCAGTGCCTGGGGGGCTACAAGGAAGCTGGGGGGGGACTTTTTACAAGGGCCTGTAGTGACAGGACAAGGGGTAACGGGTTTAAATTGGAAAAAGGGAGGTGTAGATTGGACATCAGGAAGAAATTCTTCCCGCAGAGGGTGGGGAGGTACTGGGACAGGTTCCCAGAGAAGCTGTGGAGGCCCCATCCCTGGAAGTGTCCAAGGCCAGGCTGGATGAGGCTTGGAGCAACCTGGTCTATGGAAGGTGTCCCTGCCCCTGGCAGGGGGGTGGAACTAGATGATCTTTAAGGTCCCTTCCAACTCAAACCATTCCATGATTCTATGAAGTTTTGAAACCTTTTACATCCTTACACATCTACGGCCAAGGAATTCAAGAAGCTCAGCGTAGCGAATACTCGAGGTTCCCCCCATAGTTGTCCAACCCTGCTGTGTGTGGTGAACACATGAGGGTTTGCAGGCACCACCTCAGTGTAGCAGGAGGACGGGGTTGCAGCAACCTTTAATGCCAGGGGATTATCAGGAAGTTCACCTTTTTGTTCAGCCCTAAAGAGACAGAGACGTACCGTACCCACCTCCCATTAACCTTGTCGCTGGGAGCAACAGCATCAATACCTTCCTGTATTGTGCTGCCACGCAGACACTCCGTAAAATCACCCTTTGTGGGTTGGGTTTTTTCTTCTTTTTTTTGGTCCCTTTTCTGTTGTTTCTTGACCAAAAGTCAAAACGATTAAGTTCACAATAACTGGATGCTGCTACTGCAGAGAGAAGCTGCGATGAGCCACACAGAGCTGGAAGTTATCCAACTGCCTCCTCAGACTTGGCTGCCCCCAGTCACCACTCAAAAACCAGTCATAACAGGTCAGAATTCAGGAGAAATCATTCAAGTGAGTACCAACACACAAAACATATAGTTTCACATGGTTCCTTCTCTTAATTTGTTCAGCCTGGAGAAGGGAAGGCTCCGGGAAGATCTTAAAGCCCCTTCCAGTGCCTGGGGGGCTACAAGAAAGCTGGATGGGGGGACAAGAACACGACTTCTCCCAAGGGCAGGGAGTGACAGAACAAGGGGTAACGGGTTTAAATTGAAAGAGGGAGATGGAGATGGGACATCAGGAAGGAATTCTTCCCGCAGAGGGTGTGGAGCCCTGGGACAGGTTGCCCAGAGAAGCTGTGGATGCCCCATCCCTGGGAGTGTCCAAGGCCAGGCTGGATGAGGCTTGGAGCAACCTGGTCTATGGAAGGTGTCCCTGCCCATGGCAGGGGGTTGGAACTAGATGATTCCAACCCTTCCAACCCAAACCATCCTGTAATTCCATGCCATCGAAGCGCCCCCGTTCAGCGTGCCGGTGCAGCTCTACCAGCAAATGTTGCTCCTCCGAAACCAGCTGCCAGAGAAACCTCAGCCTCTTGCCAAAAGCTGAACAGACCTGGAGGATTTAGCTCCAGGCAGAACAGGAATAGGCAGAAAGGGAAGAGAAAAGCTCGCCTCTCCCCAGGTTAACAACCAAAAGCAAGCAAAGGGGATAAACTCATTTGAGTGCTGAAGAGTATCGAGCACACAATGTCTCTAGGAGGGACATTGAAATTATGGCATTTTTAAGTACCAATCTAAAAATTCTGGGTGTGTTCAACGTCCTTTGGTACACACCTAGAGAAACTACCTGCCACTCCCTGAAAAGCTAGCTGGAGCATTCATGTGAAGCATCTAGGAATCAAAAGGAGCAGTTATCCAGCACGCAAGTCCCCATCCAGTAAATATTACTACTGCTTCCTTGGGGAAGAGCATTAGGCAAGAAGAGGGCTCTTCTTGATGGTGTTAATATTCTTTTTACATGGTTGTTTCTAAGGCTAAACCTGGCTTATTGCTCCACCTATTAAAAGAACCGAGAAAGTAAAGGGAGCAGGGAGCAAAGACTTCAAGAACACAGAAAAAACAACCCTGCCTTCCCCAAGAGAGGCAGCTTTCCTTTTCCCACTCCTGCCAGCCCAGCAGTCTCTCGCAGGCTCAGTTTCAGAGCTGACAGGGGTATCACCATCACAGCATCACAGAACAGTTTGGGTGGGAAAGGACCACAAAGCCCACCCAGCCCCACCCCCTGCCATGGGCAGGGACACCTTCCATAGACCAGGGTGCTCCAAGCCTTATCCAGCCTGGCCTTGGACACTCCCAGGGATTGGGCATCCACAGCTTCTCTGGGCAACCTGTCCCAGTACCTCC
Source organism: Eurypyga helias (assembly GCF_000690775.1). Lineage (NCBI taxonomy): Eukaryota > Metazoa > Chordata > Aves > Eurypygiformes > Eurypygidae > Eurypyga > Eurypyga helias. Next base: position 16,017 of record NW_010233975.1, on the reverse strand, counting down.
CCACCCTCTGTGGGAAGAATTCCTTCCTGATGTCCCATCTCTATCTCCCTTTTTCCATTTAAACCCATCACCCCTTGTCCTGTCACTCCCTGCCCTTGGAAAAAGCTCCCCCCAGCTTTCTTGTAGCCCCCCAGGTACTGGAAGGGGCTCTGAGGTCTCCCCGGAGCTTCCCTTCTCCAGGCTGAACCCCCCAACTCCCCCAGCCTGTCTCCAGGGCAGAGGGGCTCCAGCCCTCGGAGCATCTCCGGGGCCTCCTCTGGACTCGCTCCAACCAGTCATTATCCCTCTGAGGTTGAGGGCTCCAATGCTGGATGCAGACCTGGAGCTGGAGTACTATGATCTGGATATCAGAGGATCCGGAGGAGATGTTGGAACCGTGCTCATCCAGTCACCCACCAGACATCCCCCTCTAGGGGCAGAGGCACTGCCCGCCACAACCCAACGTGTGAAAAAGGTTCTTTGACTAGTTGAGACGTGTGAGAAGAAGGGACATTGACCAGCTGAGACATCTGAAGAAGGTACTTGGACAGCGTATCGAGTTTGGGAGGTGTTTTTTTTCTTAAAGGCGAGGGATTCATCCTTTTTTGGCTATTTTTATAGATACAGGATGTTGCTAAACCTTCGGTCCTCACAGATTTTCACCCCCTTTGCTCGTACACCACATTTTCGTAACTGCAAGTAGAGAACCATCTCGCTTGAGTGTCAAGACTCTTCCAAGCTCCAGCTTACTACTTTTGACTTCCTACCCATCCCTGTCAACTCCTTTCCTAGAGCCAAAGTTGCCCTGACATGCTGAATAAATTCATTCATTATTGCAAAATACATTTTGCACAAATTTCCCATTAACTTCTAATTTCCTAATTATTAGATTACGTGCTCCAGCTCTTAAAGCAATTTACCTCTCTCCAGTTGAGCAAAGAAACCTCACAGGGTTCCTACAGCCTACTCCATAATGAAGTCTTCCCTCTCCTCCCACTTCCTTTTCAGCATGAAAAATATTTAAGTCCCTTAACATTTCCTTAGAAGATTACTGCAGCTTCTTAGTGCTCGTTCCCTAATATCTTCATCAGCTACGTCTGGTATTTCAAGTAGGGTAACACTGTTTTTCATTATAATTCCATCCTCCCCTCCTATGACCAAAATCTAGTTGGCTCCTTTTGTTTTAGTACCTACACCATTACAATGATCTTATTAGAATTATTCTTCTGTAATTCCCCTTTTTTATCCATTACTTTTGTTCTTCTTTCTATAAAACTGGACTCCCGTCATAGAAGCTGGATACATGGATTATAAAAAAGATTAAGAATTAATTAGAATGTGGTGATTAAAAAACCTGCCTTGGTAGATTGCAGATTGTTGTGATAAAAAAGTGTCAGCATAATTACAAAATACTCTCTACAACTACTTATCAAATGAAGATAAAGACATTCTCCAAGCGACTGACACACTGGAAGAGTAAAAATACAGCATTATCCAGTGAGAAAATAACTTTATTCAGCTGGACAGCACTGCAAAACTTTACTCATGAGCCAATTTGCCGTCTGAAAACCCCTCTGTACTGCCTGAGCCCCCTGGACTGCATGGCCATCCATCAGGATGTTCACCGAGACTGGGGTTTTTGAAGGAAGAGAAAAACCTTAGGAGCTAAAATCCAACTGGACAAGGTCTAATGACGCTCGTCTGGAGCCAGGCACCTCCCTTTAAATCAACAAAGTTTTGTGTTTAACCCAGGAAAATCGAAAGGGATCTTCTGGGCTCCAATAAATGAAATTAGATTGACTGAAATTAGGGAATAAACATCCCTTGGGGCAGCAGGGAGGGCGGATATTGAGCCTGCGTAGCCTCGTACATCAGGTTTCTCCTTGTACCTAACACACTTCTCATCCCAGCAAGCAAAATTCTTCAAAAGTAGATGCTGAAGTTATTTACCTCCTGCTTCCATCAGTTTTTCAGATCCGGTTCTTCAAGTATTGATTCTGGATTAGTTATTCTCACTTGTGCAATTTATGCACTATAAGACATTTAGAGGTTTCTATGTCACAGATGACTTTATAGTCAAAAGACAACAATTTAATTAACTAAGATCAGGGTTAATTGAGGAAACCATTGCACCACTGGCAACACTCAACCTTCGGAAAGTTTCACCATTAAAAAAATGACATGCAGCCGTCGTCTTAAAAATACAAATAAACCTTTCAGTGAGAGCAGCCTCAGTTTGACCTTTCCCTCTATTTAAAACAAAAAAATAAATCTAAGAAAAATACTCTAACACAAGCCTTCACAGCACTAGAAAAGAGGGATTAATGAGAACACGGCAGAGAATCTGTTTGGCCATTAGGGAAAGCACTGATGGTGTTCTGTTCCTAAAGTTAATTCAGACACCTTTCCTCACACAGGGAATATAACTGAAGGACTGTAACTTAAAGGTAGTAATAAAGGGTGTGGAATTGAGTTAAGAGCAAGGAGATACGGGAGAGAGGATAGCAGAGACATCTGCCAGAGAGCCAAATGCATTTAGTATCTAAATTAAGGAAGAATAGGGCAAAATGTTAATGAACATGCACAGAATATTCAGAATGGGGCTGAGTTCAGCCCTTCTCAGGGCACATTAATGAAAAAAAACCCAAACACAAACCCTGAGAAACCAAAGGATTTGAAAAAAAAAAAACCCACACCAGATGAGATCCACCTGGAGGGATTGGAAGCCAAAACATCTGTGAAAATACCTACAGGAAATAAAGGCATGGCAAGAAACCGCTTTGGAAGGCAGAAAACATGGCAGGAAACCGCAGGGACATTGCTGGCTGGAAGCGCCTTCCCGTCTTTCCTGCCCTCAAAACCTGCCAGTTGCCTTTGTACCAACCCGGCTGCTACGGAGCTGCATGGCAAACCAGCTTAGCTCTGATCTGGGTTAAAAATAACGTTTTTCTGCTCTTCGCTGATCTAGTTCACCATATGGCCCCTCCGAGAGCTGTACCAGCCCAGTTCAGGGAGCCCAGCAACGGCAGCCGGGGAGGAGAGAAATTCCCAAGAAAAAGGCTTCACTCCAAAGGAAGAATCTACCCCAAAAGAGCGAGATGGAGATGGGACATCAGGAAGGAATTCTTCCCGCAGAGGGTGGGAGCACTGGGACAGGTTCCCAGAGAAGCTGTGGATGCCCCATCCCTGGGAGTGTCCAAGGCCAGGCTGGATGAGGCTTGGAGCAACCTGGGCTATGGAAGGTGTCCCTGCCCATGGCAGGGGGTGGGACTGGGTGGGCTTTAAGGTCCCTTCAACCCAAACCAGTCTGTGATTCCATGAAAATACCAAACACAGCCAAGACAATTTGCACCGAGTGAAAAGGAGAGCAGAAGCAGAAATTCCCCCCTTGGTCTCCCCAAGCCCCCCAGCGCGTCGGTGCTGCTCAGGAGAGAAAGGCTCCCAGGACCACCTGCATCTCCTGAGCTTGCAAAGACCCATCCCTGGGGCTTGTCCCATCCAGCTGGTGGGAGGAGGCTGTGGAACACCAGCGATGACCCTGGCCAGTCTGGAGAGGAGAGTTTCTGCAGAACGAGGGTGAAAAGGGAGCACTGCAGGCAGCACCGAGCACAGGCACTGCCAACATCCCGGGCACCCGTGAAAACTCAACATCGAGACATACCAACAACTCCACATGTCGAAGCACGCAACGAGCTTCTAGAATTCAAGGGTTCTGTAAACCCAGAGTACTAAACATGACGCAGAGCAACCTGGTTTTTACATACAGGATATACACGTGGAAGGGAGACGTCAGAAAAGTGCGGAAGTCATTAAAACTGGCCAAGTTGGGCATCATCCTTCCTCCAGGAACATCCTGTTGTCTCGGCTTGCAAGAAAGACGAGTGACTAATGTCGGAATTTACCTCCTGAGTACACACCTCCCTTTTACATCATTCCTTCCACTACACGGTTGGAACAGCTTTCCTCCTGGACGGATGCTGTATCAAGGCTGGAAGGGCAGATTGAGATTAGGAAAAGCAGCAAATCCCATCCCTATTTCTACCCACTCACCAGTTACTAATTTAAAAATACTGTAATCCACTGGAAAACCGGAGGGGTTGCTTTAGGAGCCAAAGATTGGTAAAAGGACAACTGCTACGGAAATACCAGCAGCGTTCTGCCTGGGCAGCTTAGCTCCCCGCTGCTGTCGAGCTCCGGATTCCAGCACCAGAGAGGATTCAGGTGCGGAGCTGGGAGCCGACACTGCAGCAGGATGGGTGGATTCGAGATATTTAAGTCAGCTATTCTAACCTGGACTCACATCAGCAGATAAGAGAGACTTAAACAAACAGAATGAGCTAGAGAAGGCTCCGGGGAGACCTTGGAGCCCCTTCCAGTGCCTGAGGGGCTACAAGAAAGCTGGGGAGGGCTTTTTCCAAGGGCAGGGAGTGACAGGACAATGTGTAACAGGTTTAAATTGACAGAGGGAGATGGAGATGGGACATCAGGAAGGAATTCTTCCCGCAGAGGTTGGAGAGGCACTGGGACAGGTTCCCAGAGAAGCTGTGGATGCCCCATCCCTGGGAGTGTCCAAGGTCAGGCTGGATGAGGCTTGGAACAACCTGGGCTATGGAAGGTGTCCCTGCCCATGGCAGGGGATGTGACTGGGTGGACTTTAATGTCCCTTCCAACCCAAACTGTTCTGTGACTCTGTGATCTTTGATCTTCCATTACGCCCAAGGCATACCCCTGCTGACATAACCCAGCAGCATCCCTGAACTTAACTACAATTAACTGAGTCATTCATTGAGTTATTCATACAGACCAGGTAACTAAAAGGAATTTAAGGTGGGCAACTGCTTTTCCAGAGTTCACCACAATTTTTCAACCATTTTAGTCACTTATCTTTTCAGTAACGAACTTACTTTCAAATAAGCTTAAAAGCAAGCAAAACCGAGTTAAGCCAACACGTCTTTCACTAGGGTCCGTTACACACTTGTTTAAAGCAGTCCCAATCTCTCCTTCCTTGGGAAATTATCAGCATTTTCTGTCAGCAGAGATCCACTTTTTCTCCACTGGATTCCCTTTGCCATGCAGACACGGGCATTACAGGAGCAAAGTCAGTGGAAGAGCTAGTCAAAACGAGCAATGTGCACCCATCCTTCAAGAGGTCACGGGGACACCCCCCTCACACTCAAGTATTTCACCTTCTTGAATAGTGCAGAGGGATAAAAAAGGATCCTGATAATATTAGAGAAAAGGAAAAACCTTTCTTCCAGCCCTGTAACAGCTTTTGCAAAGGACTTTAATCATCTACTCTTCCACTACCGGCCAACCACAACGACGACCATGCCTAATCCTCACCCCACACGTTTAGTTTCTTGCAATCAGGGCAGGTCACTAAGCAGGCCAGAAATTAATCATCATTAATTATTTACTACCTAAAGAGTGCAGAGTTTCCCCATTTTTGGTAATACCATTTCCAAAGTTTCTAGAGTGTCACGGTACCCTTGAATTTCATAGAATCATAGAATGGTTTGGGTTGGAAGGGACCTTAAAGACCATCTAGTTCCAACCCCCCTGCCATGGGCAGGGACACCTTCCATAGCCCAGGTTGCTCCAAGCCTCATCCAGCCTGGCCTTGGACACTTCCAGGGATGGGGCATCCACAGCTTCTCTGGGCAACCTGTCCCAGTGCCTCACCACCCTCTGCGGGAAGAATTGCTTCCTGATAGCTAATCTAAACCTCCCCATGTCCAATTTAACCCTGTTACCCCTTGTCCTGTCACTACAGGCCCTTGTGAAAAGTCCCCCCCAGCTTCCTTGTAGCCCCTTCAGGCACTGGAAGGTGCTATAAGGTCTCCCCGGAGCCTTCTCTTCTCCAGGCTGAACAATTTCCACATGAGCTCTAATAAATACGTGTGCTCATTCAGAATTCCTCCAGGTTGCTCTCAGTGCCAACATCTCCACTCCGTTTCTCCCCCTCTGTCCCACCCCAGACCGCCCCCCTGTACCCTACACCTCAGACCTGCTCCTCTGCTCTTTGCCATGCTGACTCCTACTTTGAAGACTACTTTTCCTTGTACAAAAACCCTAGGTTTTTCTCCAAAGAATTCCTAAAAAATGCATCTTTTACCCGTTCTCCTTTGCACAATAGCCAGTTTCCTCTCTCACATTTTCTTCTCATTATATTACCTTCTTCCACTTAAAATGCCACTTCCCCAGGAAAGAGCCATGTCAGGTTTTGTGCAAAGTGCATATAGAAATTAAACAACGTCTGATGGATGGGTTTTTTTTTCCTCTCCGCTGACTACAGTGAGAAATATTCCAAAGGAATAGCACGCAGTAGCCAATTCCAGAGCTTATCGTCTTCTGCTCAAGCGTCCTTGATGTACCCTCTCTCAGAGAAGCTACAATTCATCTTCAAACAGCCCTGAAAATGTGCCTGGAGAACATATTCTGAGCCAAGCCTATTTCTCTGCCCACAGCCATCTAATTAGATACCTACATAACCTCACCTGCACAGTATCTGACCAAAAAAAATCTAAAGTATTTTTCTTTATAACTCTGCTGCGAGAGAACGGTAGCAGTGCCTCTCTTGTAGAGATAAGAAATAAACCGTATTACATACACTACAGCCTAATCCCTCAAAAATATTTAGGAGCTCAGCTCCCACTGAACCAATGAAGTTAAATTCCTAAATTCCTCTGCAGATCTGGGCAATGGAGAAGTACAGTTTTCTCCTTCAGCTGAGCATTTCACAAGCGATTTTTGTCGCATGTTCTGGAGAACCTCCAAATATGCCAAAGCCTCCAAACACACCACGACCTTTCCTTCCAAAATCACACAATCACAGAGTGGTTTGGGTTGGAAGGGATCCTAGAGATCATCTAGTTCCGATCCCCCTGCCATGGGCAGGGACACCTTCCATAGCCCAGGTTGCTCCAAGCCTCATCCAGCCTGGCCTTGGACACTCCCAGGGATGGGGCATCCACAGCTTCTCTGGGAACCTGTCCCAGTGCCTCCCCACCCTCTGCAGGAAGAATTCCTTCCTGATGTCCCATCTCCATCTCCCTCTTTCCATTTACACCCGTCACCCCTTGTCCTGTCACTGCAGCTCCCACCGTTACGGCAGGAGCTTCAGTTCCTGCCATTCCGTAGGAGGGAAGAGTTCGACCATTTCACCCTTTCAGCAACCATAACATAACATTTTATTTCGTGCATTGCAAGGAGAGTTTTGCCTTTAGTTTGGCAGCTTCTTATACCGTGTAATAACAATTAACTCCCTTTGGCATAATTTATATGAATCATTGATTTAATATAGATAGCTAGAACAAGAAGGCCCATTAAGTCATCCCAATGACCCTTCCGTCACCGGTGCCTTGTTCCCGGCAGCACATTTTCCATGCTTGTTTCAGAAGTGCTTGCCACAGCGCAAGTACAAAATCCATCTGCAGAGCAGAGACATGTTTCACTACCATATGCTCGAAGTCAACACGGTGTTAGAAATCTCCAGTTTATGACTAAACGTTGCACTGCACTTTTATTTCTCCAAATAGACTTGAACGTTCCTTCAGGGAGTGAAAAAGGGCTATTTGTATTTCAATCTGCAGCAAAAATGTGTAGCAAATACTTCCCAGCTGATTTTCAAGTTGAATCCAAGGCTTGCGTGTCCAAAGAACTGGGACTTGGAATACGCTGGTGCCTGTCTCTGAGAGGATATGGATGCACTGCAAGAGAATGTCCAGTTCTACAAGTACAAATAATGCAGGGCACTATTTCAGGATGGTTTTTAGTGGTTTTGTTAAATCTTGCTAAGAAAAGAAGGTGAGACTTTCTTCATGGAATTCCAAGAGGCAAAGCAAGAACAACGCTGGAGCTATTCCTGGCAGATGAGCCTCCTAATCTCTTTCTAATGGGGATTCCCATGTTTCCTCAGGCAATACTTCAGAGTTTGGGGTTGCTTTTGCTCCCCCACCAAGCGTAACCTAAACCAAACTTGTGTGTGCTGCCTCGTCCCACTACACAGCCCTGAGAAGCCTGCACCATCTTCCCTGTGATCTCCCCGCTGGGAAGGTGAAGATAACGACAGTAACGATGCTCCCTGCACCTCCCCCAGATTGAGCAGACCCAGCTCAACATCCCTTCTAACATCATCCACTCCAGCTCGATGGAGCCTTCTCCAGCGTTTCACTGCCCTTCTCCTGCCAGGGTGCCTCTTGCACGGGATTATTCCATCTCAGGTGGAGGACTCCTGGAAGGATTGAAACTAGATGATCTTAAAGGTCCCTTCCAACACAAACCAGTCTATGATTCTATGATTCCATGGGAAGGGACCTTAAAGCCCACACAGCCCCACCCCGAGCCATGGGCAGGGACACCTTCCATCGCCCAGGTTGCTCCAAGCCTCATCCAGCCTGGCCTTGGACACTCCCAGGGATGGGGCATCCACAGCTTCTCTGGGAACCTGTCCCAGTGCCTCCCCACCCTCTGCAGGAAGAATTCCTTCCTGATGTCCCATCTCCATCTCCCTCTTTCCATTTACACCCGTCACCCCTTGTCCTGTCACTGCAGCTCCCACCGTTACGGCAGGAGCTTCAGTTCCTGTACTGGATGTGGTTATAAGGTCTCCCCAGAGCCTACCCTTCTCCAGGCTGAACAAATCTAAACAAATGACATCCACTGTGCTCTCATCATCCTCCGAACCAGCCATCCCCTTACCAGCAGCAAAAAAGGAACTATCACGAGCCCCGTAGCAAGGAGAGAGGTGTTTGTAAGAGTGCCCCTACACAAGCACAAACGGAATATGCTCCGGGCTTTGTTTGAAGCCGGCAGCGCTGGCAGAGCGTCGCCGTTTTGCTTGCGCTGGCACAGCTTAGCGAGCTGCAACCGGAGTGGGGAGAGAGAGAGATCTGTCGAAGAAGTGATAAACCAAAGCTAAGCAAAATCATTTCACAGACCGCGTGAAGTGCCCCCCATGTGTGCTTCCTTGGCCGGCTAAACGCCTGCCACACGAAAAAGCCAGCCGTACAAATGTACGCGTCCCTCCCACGGAACCCATCGCCTTCTGACCAGCACGCACAACGTGAAAAATGATTAGCATTTCCAGGAGAAGAAAAAAAAAAACAACCCACAGAAATGCTGTGAAATTGCAAGAATTGAAAGTCCTTAATTTCACTTCATATCTCACAACGCATGCTCCGAGCAGGCTTCATGTCCCTTCAGTCCAGAGGGAAAGGCTTTTTGGCTCCTGCATTTTCTATCAACCCCTGCTTTTCTGGCACCGTAGCATCTTCCACGCGTTGTCTTTGGATTTAATTCAGACAAATACAAATTCATTCTTACTACAGCAATTTAAATGGGACAATGCCACACACAAAACTGTCACTGTTTTGGTGGACTGTTGGCCCTCAAAACCCACCCAGCCCCACCCCCTGCCATGGGCAGGGACACCTTCCATAGACCAGGTTGCTCCAAGCCTCATCCAGCCTGGCCTTGGACACTTCCAGGGATGGGGCATCCACAGCTTCTCTGGGCAACCTGTCCCAGTGCTCCCCACCCTCTGCGGGAAGAATTCCTTCCTGATGTCCCACCTCAATCTCCCTCTTCCCATTTAAACCCGTTACCCCCTGTCCTGTCACTCCCTGCTCTTTGGAAAAGTCCCCCCCAGCTTTCTCCCTCATACATAATCAGACCTAAGGGTGTTGTAAAATAGCTGAAGCACTGAATTCTAGGAATAATTAAATTATCGGACATAGGGAATACCTCCCTAACTGTCTATTTGGAGATGCACATATGTGTGATTTGGTACAAGGGTACCGAAGGGGTACACTTGTTGAGGGTAGATTGAGATGGGACATCAGGAAGGAATTCTTCCCGCAGAGGGTGGGAGCACTGGGACAGGTTGCCCAGAGAAGCTGTGGATGCCCCATCCCTGGAAGTGTCCAAGGCCAGGCTGGATGAGGCTTGGAGCAACCTGGTCTATGGAAGGTGTCCCTGCCCATGGTACGGGGTGGGACTGGGTGGGCTTTGAGGTCCCTCCCACCCAAACCATTCCGTGATTTTGGTATCAATCCATGTTTATGGCCAGTGACAACGTGGTCCCTATACCACCCAGGCAACCTACGAGTCTTTAGACATGGAGAGAATAGAGAAAGCAGAAAAACTTCAGTGGCCTGGGACAACAAATCCCAGGTAACACTGAATATATGCAGCAAGGCCATAAGAAACTGGACACCATGCAGCCCTGCGCTGGATAATGGGAAGAAAATATTAACGACCTCAAAATTTTGACTGCAAGCCCAGAACAGCACAAACAAAGTGCAACACACGTCCAGAAAGTGCCCCCCGAATGTCAGTGGTTTGTAAACCATTCGTCACTATCTGCCTACCTGCTCATCGGTCTCTGAAGCGCTTCTCCTGGACATCCAACACGCGATTACCCAACCACGGACAAACATCTCCGACCGCTCTGCAGGTCAGCATCTACCCTTTCCCTTCCTTGGCAGCCTCAGATCGTTACCACCAGCAGACGGACAGCCCCCTGGATGTCTATCTTATCAAACTGCTTTAATTTCATTGTTAATATGATTATCGCCATGTCTCCCGCTGCAGATTTTACTTTCTTTCCCAAAAGAAAACAAGGAAAAGGCCGCAGTTCATTACAGTCACTAATCTGTTTACACAGTTGGTGACCCCAAGAGATAGAAATAGTTGGTCTCCTGAATATAAATCACTGCCCTTGCCATGGTCATGACCATTGCCATGTCACAAAGTGGAAGAATTAACTCTAGAAAGCATCTGTTCTATAAATTTTAACACCAAAACAAACCCTGATCCCTAAAACTCTCTCGACTCAGCTACAATAAGGAAGAAAACAGAGAGGAAAAAACTTGTATGAGTAATAGGAGAGATGTTTATTGCTACAGATAATGCATCAAAATTTATCCTCCGACCTTTTACACAACCCAAAAATGAGTAATTATGTGCCAGGAGATATCATCTACTCTACAAATCAAGTCACCGAAACTACAGGCTAAAAATGGTTTTTAAAAAAGTCAATTTATTAGAGATTACTGTGCAGACAGACACAGGAGTGCTCTTGTGTACTTGCTGCAATAACAACCTCTCAAAAGCCACAAGAAAAGAAAAATCAATACTGTAGGGATTTTTTTTCTCACATCAATTTATCTACTGCTGAAAAAAATAACAAGCTTCTGCCTATGTCCTGTGTCCCATATCCAAGCTTCCCTCCAAGCAGGGAAAAATAAACCAGGCTTTTGCTGGTTTTAACCCACTAAACCCTACCTTGCTGAGCTCAGATTTTGCTTTTGATAAAAACCCGAAATTAAACTTTTAAAACCATCAGAGCAACTTCGTGCTGGTACGCAGAGCTTTTTGCTTCTGACCCTGTGGTACCGGTGCAAATCCGGAGCCCATTAGCAGTGAACTGTCCACTAAGTATTTCACGCTCCTGGATTTCAGGCGTTTCCCAGGACAGGGTCTATCACCAGAGATGACACAACCCCGCACGAAAGTTGCTAGATCAAGTACACCACGCGGACTGGCCTCTCCAGCGCACCCACAGATTCCCCACCCACGAACAACAACAGAAAATACACAAAAAGTACTTTTTTTTCCCTCTCTCCAACTATAAACCACAGAATTTCACTGGATAAAGTCCTTACGACCGGTACTTTCACGGGAGTCAAAATAAATCCCACGATGGCATTCCCTGTCAAGCAGACTAATCCCGTTTCCTTCATTTTCTTTTTCCAGGTCATTGGTTTACTTCTCTCTGCCGGGAGCTCCCCGTAGACTGCGGGAGGGCAGCTTAAAGCCCTCTGCAGTCGGAGCAGTTCACCACCCCATTACAAAAACGTCTTAAGAGCCCCTTAAAACATTTCTGCACATCTGCCAGATCCCAAAAATTGGCAAAGTCCTCTCCAAAACAGCTCTTCTTCCCCAGGTCGGTTACGATTTCCAAAGACATGGCCTTGCTGCTTTTCCTGCAGCCGGCGGAGCCAGGAATGCACGCCCGCAGAGGTTGCCTCGAGGTTGGAAGCAGGAGGTGGTGGTCTTCACCACCCCTAAATCAGCTGGAGAAGTTGGATGGCGTGGACAAAGCAGCAGAGAAAACAAGAGGACTCAAGCTGGTAAGCTCTACCAGACTCCACCAGCTTCTCCGCTCAACCGCCGTGGTTGACTTTGAGGTCTGATATCCCTCTCCCGGTAACACTTGGATCACACTCAACTTCCACAGCGGGACTAATCCTGCCCAAAGCCAGGCTCGTTAGGTCCAAGCGGCTTTGTTTCCCCCATCGCCGCCTCGCTGGGCTTCACTTTCACGATTGCTTTAAGCTGATCTAAGCTGCAAAGAACATGGCCCAAACATTTCCTAAGCCGTAGTGACCCACCAATGTTCGTGCTCGCACAAGGAGAGGTGGGAACAGAGCAGGAGACATCCCTTCCCGGTGGGAGCCGACCTAGTGACACAGGACAGGTCACTCTTGGAGCAAGGGAACTACAGCAACCTGGTTTTCTCATCATTTTTATCCTCTACCCTGACACTGGTATCACAGCTCACCCACCAGTGAGGCAACTCTTGCCCTCCTACAAGACTCCCTCCCGTGCCCCATTGCCAGGGCCTGCACTCCGACAATGCAAAAGACCTCACCGCTGAGCTCAAAAATCTGCCCTTCCCCGAACGTCACCAGCCGCCCAACATCAAAACCCGGTGGAAAACTTATTTTTGAATCAAAATTTGGCTGAAGTTGGGCCGTGCACTCAAAAACCTGCGAGGAAGACGGAGACTAACAGATGTCACCGCTGCATCGGGCTCATTTCTTTAGGAAGCCGAGCTAAAAACGAACCAGCGATCGCCACCGTCACCTATGTTTAGACCCAATATTCCAAACAATTCCTTCCTTTGCAGCTCTTTTTCCACCTCCACCAAAACGATCTTCGGCAGAAGAATTAAACAGCCGCCACCGAGAGCAGGAATTGAGTTAAAAGATGAAGAAATGCAGGGCTGGTAGCAAAGGAGACACACCAGCTGGATGCCTTCCAGGTCACTGCAGCCCATCACTCTTCCCGAAGAGGACAAGCGAGCGGCACTGTTGGTTTTTCTCCCCACGTACACAAAAACGGGAACACCCAGGTAATCCTTTCAGGCTGTAAACTGTGCGATTCATTTTTTTTTTTAAATAAAAGGTTTGCCAATCAGATTAATACGTCCAAACTAAATAAAGACTTTCCATGGGGGAAGCATTCCGCTTGAGATTTTACTTGTCTTCCTGTGCCAAGTTGGCAGGAGAACTGTATAATTACAGCGCTTTTGCAAACAAAATTAATTTATTGCAAGTCTGTACATGGTCACCCTTACACACACGTACTTCATGGAGAGCGGAGAGAAGGGCCGGCAGAGTTTTGTTCCACCCCACGCTTATACCACGCTCCCAAAAAGGAGTATTTCAAAATAAAATCACTCCAGGTCACCACAGGCTGTGGTCCCCTCTCCCATTCCGAAAGACAGACAAGCATCTGCTCTGGGGATGCCGACAGCCGAGCCATGGAAAGCAGGGACAACATCCCTCGGGTGCGTGGTCTCACATGGGGACCGGGATGCAGGCTGCCCAGGATACACACTTGGTTGGGGTACAGGGGAAAGGCCACTAGGTACGTCGTCAAGCATAACATTTAATGCTCTGAAGTGTCGGATGAGCTCAAGACGTCTCATTTTTCAGATTAAAATATAACCAAATAGGTGTAGCATAAAAGTCATTTATCCAAAGACGCCACGTTGCAGCACAATAAAGCTCTATTTCCCTTCGTGATACCCGCCTATCAGTTTCATTAAGGTACGCAACCAGCTTCCAAGGATTCTCAGTTGCTTTCACAATGTTTGTTCCATATATCCTAATTTTCAGTTGTTTTCCCCATCATATTCAATACATCCCATTGCCTGATTTTCCTAACATTACCCAACAGTGTAATGTAGGAACGCAGCACAGGCTGGAGAAGTCCAGGCAGGATGTGAAGGCTTTTTTAAGATGCCAAGGATACGTGCTGGGACTTTTTTAAGATGCTAACAGACTAAGGCACCTAATTCCCCCCTGACTGAGCTGGCCACCTTCCTTTCCCTCATTCTCCCCCCAAAATTTAACCCCCAGCAACTTACAGTTGAGGTGCCGAAGAGATAAAGATCCATGTGTGAGGTCCCAGACCTGCTGGCGTGGGATCATAGCGCACAGTGTACACGCTAAAATCACATAATCACGGAATGGTTTGGGTGGGAAGGGACCTTAAAGCCCACCCAGCCCCACTCCCTGCCATGGGCAGGGACACCTTCCATAGACCAGGTTGCTCCAAGCCTCATCCAGCCTGGCCTTGGACACTCCCAGGGATGGGGCATCCACAGCTTCTCTGGGAACCTGTCCCAGTGCCTCCACACCCTCTGCGGGAAGAATTCCCTCCTGATGTCCCATCTCCATCTCCCTCTTCCCGTTCAAACCCGTTACCCCTTGTCTCATCACTCCCTGCCATCCAACCATACCAACTCCCTGCTTCCCAGCAACACAAGACACATCCCCGTCCCTTAAAAGTCACAATCCAGACTTTTTTTGGAAAAAGCCGAGATCTGTGGTTTCACCAGCACTTCCCCCCAACAGTAACACCATGATCATCACAGAAATCACTGGCTCAGTGACTTTTCTGGCTGGCAGAGAAGCAGATACACTTCTCATAAGCAAATTCCTTCCAAACTCTCATTTTGGTAGCGTTTTGGACATGGCAACGCTACCAAAACAACCGTAATATAAAGCAATAAATGCCAAAACCATTCCATTTCCTTCTTCCCGCTGGTGAGAAGCTCGTTAGCTGCACAGCAATTAAAACACGCGTGGGGAGTCAGACACGTTTGCGACAAAGCCACGCGGCATGGGCTTCGTAGTTGCCACACTGATGAGCTTCCGTCCAATTATCCATGTCCTTTTCCCCCTGCTAAGAAGCTCTGTTTGTGTTGTTTTGGGGGTTTTATGTCATTTTACATATTTTTCCTTAGTAGCTCTCTTAGGGGGAGGAAAAAAAACCCTATCTTAAAGAGGATTTTAAATTATTTGAATGTGAAGGGCGCTACAAACACTTCCCACCACACAGGAAGAACAATCCGCTGTTGTTCCCACCTTCATCCTGGCAAACACTTGAAGGGCAGAAACACAATGGGGTGAAATTGTTACAGATAGCCTCAGGGTTATTCCAATACTTGAACAACTAGAATAACGGGGTGGAATTAAACACGTAGGCCAAAGTGTAGGAAATGTGCCTCTCGATAAGATCTCAGTGCTCAGAAAGAGGAACATAAAATTACCAAAGAGGAGAGGGTTGTAGAAATTCAAAACCAGCCCTGTAGAGGCATAAGAAGTATTTGCTGGCCCAGAAAGAAAACCAGGCATTCTCTCCCACTCCGAAACTAAAATTATCAGCAGGCAAATTATCCTTCTTCCATTTGGACAAGTAAAATTTCACAGGGTTACTGCAGAGAACAACCCAGAGCCAGCACGGCGGAAGAGAAGAGAGAGAATCTAATAGGCCTCTTCTAGCTAAATTTTATAATTCCTATGAAAAATGACCTGAATAAGCGAAGTTATTTGCCCTTGTCCTCTTTGTTCGTATTGAATTTACTCATAAGGGAAATCTTACCATGGACAGTGTGTTTTACTCAATTTACTATGCTTTGTGATTGCTCGATAAAATACTACATGTGTGAGAGAAAAGGTTTAGGGTTTTGGGGTGGGGTTTACATTTTTTCAATGGCAAAACACGAACACCTGGAGTATTGCTAGTAGGAAAAAATTAAGACAACAGGAAATTATATTTTCTGTAGAGAATCTTTATCTATTAGTGCGTGTTCAGAGGATTCTATTAAACCAAAAAGCAGTATAATGTAAAAAAAATAGTAATTGAGTTTTGAACAAACGGTCTCTTGGAACTGAAATGCTTTAAGTAGGCCACAAATAAGTCAGAAGCTCCACCTGTGGAATTCAGCCAGGCCAAGGGCAA
>NW_010233974.1:19822-35347 GCF_000690775.1 Eurypyga helias | reverse complement strand
TTCCTGGCTGAATCCAGCACAACCCCAAATTGTTTTTTATGTTGGAAATGTCTGCGTGGGTACACTGCTGAGTAACTCTGTGCCTTTTGGAGCGGCGAGGGGATGGGGGGAGTGTGCCTGTGAGGCACTGAGCACAGTGGGGTCGTGATTCAGAATGAGGTCAGGGCAATACAAACTAAGCCAGAAAAGAATCACTGAGCAACATTGCTTCCACTTTTCCTATATGCTTGTGCATTTGTTGCAAAACGTATAGCCCGATTCTCCTCTCATGCCTATATGAACAGTAAACAGAACAATATCAGAGGAAACGAGGAAACAAACTGGCCTATATATAATTGCTCTGCTACCAATATACTCCTCCAATAGGGTGTCCAGATTAGACATAATCATGTACACTCTCTGGAAAAGTGGTTCTGGATCCTTTACTTATAATTTTGTTTTGTCAGAAGATATTTTTTCAACTTATAAGTGGATCCTGCACGCCCTAATACATGGATACTTTAATATTAATTACTTTGATCTCTGTTTGCTGCGTAAAGGGACAAGGGGCTTTTTCCAGGAACATAATACTTCTCATTTTTCCAGAGAATTTACTTTTATTTTAATTTTGCTTCTTTCCAATCACTCTAACACTTGTCTTCTTCCCAGGGTCCTTTTATAAGAGTAAATTATCTTTCTGTGTGAGCTTTTTTCCCCTAAAATCTCCCCTCAGATGCCCTCTCTATCAACAGACAGAAAAGAAACTCTGGTGTGCTGAAAAACAGCAAAAAACCCCAAGCTCCTGCAAGTGCCCTGCCAAGTATCGGTCAGCCATTGAAGAATCCAGTTGTCAGGCTTTGCCTCAGGGCAGGCAGGGGAAGGAGATTGCATCCTGCGTCTTTCCGCAGAGGATTTAACCACTATTGGTGTGCAACGCGTGTCGCTGTTTAACACGGAGGCAGCATCCGACTGGAGATGAGGCGCAGAAGACCACTTCATGCCATGCCAGGAGACCAGACCCCTGCTGCTTCTGCAGCAGGTCAGAGAGGCAGCCATGTTCCTGAAGCCCTGGGCATTCCCTGGTTTGCCATTCCCCTTCTCACCTTTGCTCTGCCTTGCCTAATTACTGTGTGAGCTCTTCAGGGCACTCTCTGCCACCATGTTCCTGGCACAGTGGGACTCTGATGTGGGTTAGGGCCCTGAGGCACTTAATGCAGTGGAAGATTTCTTGACATTAATAGGTCAAGAAAAGAAATTATTGAAGCATGAGGAAAGGATGGAGAATGAACAAAACCCTGAAAATTCCCAACTGTTTACTGTCCTGAGCTAGGAGCAAACTGTTCTTTGAAATCTAAGATCTTGGCTTTTACACTGCCTCTGTTCCCTCACTAAGGATTGGTAGGTTTGTCCAGCCCTCCGCTCCTCTCTTCTCTTCCTCTCTCTCCTTATCCACTGACAAATCCTCTGGCTGGGATAGGGTTTGGTCCTCCAGCCCAGAGGAGTGAACACTTTATTTTGTCGATAAAGCATTTGCTTTATTGTAATGTCAGTGATTCCTGTATTGGATGCAATCATTTAAAAAACCAGCAAACAAAAAGCCCTGTAGCTAAAACCTTTACAATGGCAGCATCAAGGCAGAGGCTTCTTTAACCTAACTGGAAGTGGGGACAGGGAAGGTGCTGCATTGCAATGACTGTGTTACGTGCCGCATAAGCAGGCGCTCATCCAAAGGTACCCATGAGGGAACTAATGTTCCCTTATTCCCCCATCCCTCCACTGCCAGCTAATCTGTGCCTGCCCTTCTAATTTCCTGGCAACTGTTCTAATGTACAGGCTAATAATATTTGCAGCAATCCTGGGAGACGTAAGTGTGCAGGCTAGCTATGGGGTTATAGGGTCCAAAGGAGGATTAATTAGGGGAATTGTGGCATCTGGATCGGGAGAGCTTTTGAGAAGCCCTTCAGCCAGGTGGTGTGAGCAGCAGTTCAGATAAGCACCCAAATATTTCTGTGAAGAACTGGAATGCCATCCCTAATTGAAGTTTGACTGCTACTAAGTCCCCTTGATAATTTCTACTCCTTTCTTCCTCAGACTATCTCTTTTGTTGTTATTTCTGACTATAACTTAATGAAAACACATTTGAAAGTAAAATGATGGATTTCTCAGGGACTCTGACCCTTAGGGGCAGCCATGGAGATGCTGCGGAAGGAGCTGAGTACACAAGCTCCTGTTAATTAGAGCAGAGTGAATGATTCATAGGAAATAATTTATTCAATTAATTTAGCAGCTCTTTCTTTTGCAAATTATCTATGAAAAGTTTACAATTTTATTCCATTCAGCTGCTAGACAGCGAATGATTTCTCTGCATGTAGTTGACCCACACACGGCTTGAAATGTAAGCTCTGGCTTTTAGTTTTTCAGTGGACAGAGGTACTGGTGTTAGTGTTCTTCCTTGATTAAACAACTGGCTTTTAACATGCGCCTCAAAAAACTGATGTTCATTGTTACAAATGTGGAGGTGACCTTCTATGAATATTATTAACCACAGCATAGAAATAGGTCTGCCAGTGCTCTGCATTTGCTAGAACAATGATCTGGAAAGTCTGTCCAGCACTTCCCCTCCTGTGTCTGAAATGATCTGTCTTTGTGAGCCTCCCCCTCTGGCGTGCTCAGAGAATTTCCACTCTTTCTCCTTCACCAGACCTGTGCAGAGTCCTTTGCTTAAGCTTATCCCATGTTGAGGCAACCTCTCTGGAATATCAATTGTCTGATCAAAGCAGCCATGAAGCACAGTTGTTAAAGTCAAAGTCATAAAATTCATTGCCAATAATCTGATGCCTACTTGCTGAAGTCCTTGTCAGCAAGGTGGATATTTATTCACCAAGAAGCATTCATGATGCTTACCGTTTTTCACAGTAAAGATTACAGAATACTTCACAAGCAGCATAAAATCCTAAATCATACTTGTAATGCCCCTCCACCATGGAGCAGCAAACAGCCCTGCTCCCTAGCCTTGCACCATTTCTCGTGGTCTCAATTCCACACCTAGGGTAAATAAAATTCACACAGACCTTGGGTATGGGCAACTGAACCCTCATATCTGCTGCTCCAGGTTTAGGGCAGGGTCACTGCCTCCGGTGGACTTGTGCTGCCCTGAGAAGAGGGACCCATGGAGGGCAGGCTTTTCTTGAGAGGGATTCAAGCACGTGGTTTGTAACTGGGCTCAAGGTAACATTAGTTTCAGTAACAGCTTTTCTCCATCATTAAAAACCATTTTTTAAAGAGCAACAGTACTGTGTGAAAATGAATGCACAGCAGCATTCTTGTAACAGGTGCATAATATTTCAGTAATAGGCTTGTGGGATGTTTATTCACTTGCCAAATTCATTTATCAGGTATTGGATTCAAAGGATTTCCCAACAGGATATCTGCAGAGATTAGTGAGCTAGGCAAATGGGCTTTGAACAAATGCATCCTTTCATCAGGCAGTCATTTGGATAATTCCAGCATCAACATGCTCACTGCTGGAATGGGTCAGCTGGTAATTGCATTAACCATTTTTCTGGTGGTCATATGTATCTATCCTTTCAGATTCTGCAAGGGCAAAGTTTGGCCTGTGACCTGTTAGTCAAGACACACCTGCCCATCTTTTGCCGATAAACGTGCAGTTTCAGCTAGCCCGGTGTTGCACAAAGTAACCTTCCTGCCTGGAAAGAGCTGCTGTATCAAAAAAACCCCAAACAAATAAACAAACAAAAAAAAAAAAAACACAGAACACCAAAAATGTTCTGCAAGACGCTGTCAGCAGAGGTTGACAATACTTTGTTTTGAAAAATAATTGAAGAAAAATTGTCTTAAAGATGTAAGAACATTTTATTTCAGAGTATTTTAGAATTAAGTACTCCTCGTTTTCATTTTCTTGTCCTTTAGAAGGGTTTTTTTTGGTTTCTTTTTAAAGTGAAAAGTGCAATGAAACATACTTTTAGCAGAAGAAATTTGTCATTTGATTTCTACCTTTTCCACTGGAAATCTTAGGAGAAATTTTGAATAGATTCTCATTTTGATGGAAATGAATCAATATGGAAATAAGAGAAATTTCCATTTTATTAGCAGATTAATGAAGAAATAGCAAAAGTTTTCCTAGTCTTGTTCTGTCAACTAAATGGTTCATTTCTTTTCTTATCTGCTGTATCCTATAAAATTTCTGGTCTTAAACACTGCAGTGACTAATCATGGAAAAACTAATCAGCTTGACTTATTAAATGACCAGTTATCTCTTAATAAATGAAGTTTTCCGTTTTTTTGAATATCAGCTTCCTGGTTTAAGAAAATGAGGCTCTCTTTGAGATACCTGAAGGGGAGAACCATCATTCTTTCATTGATTTTTGAAAATGTGGGTCAACATTCATAAGGTACCAAGCTTAAATCGTGTAGTGACTTAAACGTGGGGTTTCTGTACCTTGAGCTGCAGACATACAAACAAAACTGAGGATTTAAGGGTCAGCACATGATTTTTTCAACCTGCTTTTTTGTCATCTTGTTTTTAGCTTTTTAGATTGTGGAGGGCTGAAAGACCATTTAGTAAGTTAATTTCAGGGTACACTAGGGCGTTCCTGCCTTATGAAGCCAAATCTTACCATAAAGGGAACCAAGGCCATGGAGACAGCACAAAAGGAAGAAATGCTTTATGAGAAACAGAAAAGGAACAAGGAGGATGAAAGTGTGTGCAGAATTGGAAAGGTGGCCTAACATGCCTGTGTTTCGGGGGTTTTTGTGGGACATATTTTGTTGTTATATATAAAGCATAATATTTTACTGTCAAAGCAATGGTACCCTCCCAGCAACCTCTTTCCATTGTTTGCCTCCTTTGGGTCACTGACGGTTCATGCAGATTACTGAGTGGAGGACCAATGTCTGCTCCCAAGCAGAGACAGTAAGTCAAATCGCTTTCTTGTGCTCAGTCTAACAACTCAAGAGCAGTTGCCTCAGGCTGTAAAGCTCGAGTTGAGTTCTGCAGGCTCCAAGAATGGTGAGGTATGACACAGATCTGTGGCTTGGACTTTTCCTGCTCCAAGGACACATGCGAGCTGCGTGCTCCACATCTGGATTTAAGTCCACATTCCCCAGAAAGCCCCACATGTAGGTCAGGGATGTTACCAACCACAGACTTTGCTTGTGTCCATCTAAATGTATCAGAAATAGTGTGGGAGAGGGATGACAGTCTTCCACACACAGTTTTGCCATGGTGATAGTGCAAATATGTAGGACATCACCACCTCACCTTTACCTACCAGCTGGCCCACACTGAGCCACAATGTCTTGGCACATCCCACTATGATTTTCCCTGGTGTCCCCAGGCTGGGCTCTGCCAGGTGAGTAGGACCTCACTCCCAGCATGCCCAGCCACGGGTGACTAGCATTAGTGAGCAGGAAAGGTGCTGGCAGGTGTCCTGCTTGCTATCGCAAGGAGGCTTCTCTGGATGGCTGCAGCGTGGAAATGCTGGCCAGCAGGAGCCCGTCGGCAGCGAGGAAAGGCAAGCCAGAGCACACTGCTGCTTTCTATCAGGAAGAGTTTAAAAGGGACTTGCCGTCTGACAGAAGCAGCAGCTACAAGGAAATTCCCCCCTCCCATCCATTTTTTTTTTTTTTTAATGACAGCAATGTTTTAATCAACTTGGGCTGAGCATGAAAGTCTGAGTGGGAGGAACAGCTGAGGAGGAGAGGAGGAGCAGAGAAATGGCTGGCTGCTGGCATACGTCTGAGCTGAGGGACACTCTCTGCCTAGGAGGACAGTTAACCTACACAAAATGTTCTGGCTTCTTGCCCATATCAGCCACATCATGCTGTTCCAGCCTTTTGTGCCAGATCCCCGAGATGGTGACTGTCACTCTGACTGAGTGAGAGAGAAGAAGGAAAGGAAAGAAAAGATGGGGGGGAAACCCTTCCAACCAACCAAATCCAACACTGCAACCCAAGTGTATGCTTGCTGTCAATCCCAGGTCGAGAAGCAGTATTCTTCAGGAATGAGCACTGGTGGAAAGGCAGCAAGCCAGTTGTGTGCTTCTGCAAAACAAATCAAGTCTGGGCTGAAGGCCTTGGAGAGTAAAGTCAGCAGAGCTCCACAGAAATGGCTCGGAACATATGGCATTTAATAAGGAACCTGAACTTGCACAGTCTCGCCACAAGCAAACTGAGACTAGGACTCAGGGATATTTTTTTCTCCCCTGTGAAATTCAGGTGGAAGAAATCTATTACTTCTAGAAAAGAAAAATTAAGAGTCAGAAATGCTTTGATAACACCTTTGTTTATACCCATAGACTTTCTTATACAAGGGCTAGTATGATAACCAGTTTACCAAATCTGCCCCTGGTGTTGGGTCAAATTTCCTAGTCTCCTTAGACTGGGACTTTTGCCATCTCCTGCCTTACAAACTTCGGAGAAGGCTGTTAGCTCCCACAACTAAGAAGCTCCCTCTCCAAATTATTTTGCAAAACCAA
The DNA here is from genome assembly GCF_000690775.1 of Eurypyga helias. Lineage (NCBI taxonomy): Eukaryota > Metazoa > Chordata > Aves > Eurypygiformes > Eurypygidae > Eurypyga > Eurypyga helias. The sequence continues at coordinate 28,871 of NW_010233974.1, read as the reverse complement.
ATGGTTCCTCTCTGCCCCCATGCTTTTTGTATCTGGGAGTTGACAGACCCACGTCATTACTTAGCCCGCAAAAAATCTTTTGTCATTAGCAACACAACTGCCGCTCACGGGTTACGTCGCACAGTTCTCACAGACAATTCCAGCACCAGTGAGCTCACTGGGCATCATCAGCGCAGAGCAAAAATGTCCTCCTTTGGCCTCAAATGTCTTCTCAGCCCCTGTAGCTTGAATTTGGAGCTGGCAGCTCCCCTGGCAAAGGCAGCTGAGGGAAGCATAGAGAAGGGACTGCCTGTGCCCAGTGAATGCTGGGGTGGGAGCAGGGGGCACAGCAGCTTCTTAAAGCACAGGGCTAGCTGCAGCTGATCCAACAGTGGGTGTTCAGAAGTGAAGAGGCTGCTGCAAAGTGCATCTTAATAGCTAGAAGCTGTGTGCGACTTCACTTTGAGACCTGGCTGCTGATTCTGTAGCTTGCACTCAAATTGTGCTTTCAAGCTGTTCTCTGAAACCACTTATCTACTTCAAAAATATTTTTAATGGAACCTGAGATTCTCCAGTAGCTTGAGTTCTAAGGAAAACCACCAAATATAACAAGATTCAGGTCAGAATAACACGTTATTCTAGGATATTTGAAGATGAGGGAAGATATCTAAGGTCATTTGAATGAAAGGATGCGAGGTGGGGAGGCTTGAGAAACATTTCATTTATTTTATTTAGACTTATCACAGAAAAAGAAAAGCACCTAGGGACCATTAATGTGATTTTTAAATCTGCAAAAGCCACAAATGGAGAAATTAGTTGGAAGTGAATAGACAAACAGTTGGTTTAAAGTAGACGTTAGGGAAGTACAGAGCCACAGCTGCTGTTGTTGCAATTGCCACCCAAGGTACGGGTCCTTCCTTGAGTCAGCCTGTCACGCAACGACCGTGTCAGATGTCTTTTCGAAAATGCTGTCGGTGTCTCCCTCTCCTGTGCCAGCAGCCTCTGATGGGCAGAGAGAGAGAGAGAGAGAGAGAGAGAGAGAGAGGTTGGACAGAGGGTTACAGTAAACACCTTCCAGCTGGTAGGAAGCTTTCATCTGCTCCAAATGGATCGTAGGGGTGCTTAAATAAGCTGTGTATTTATCTAACATATCCCCAGGGAATTATAAGTGACACTGCTGTACCTCAGTAGAAAGGCAGCAGAAGTTGAAGAAGTAAACAGAAAAGCTGTGTGGACAGTTTAATAAAAGCTTCAGCCCTTTCTGCTTTCCCTGGAGGTGAAACGCATGTGATAATTGTTTGGCATGCAGATACACCTGTTGTTCAGGTGCCAGTTTTACACCTAGCATTATATGGGACACAAAAGGAAAGGGGTGTGTGTGTGTGTGAGGGTGGGGGAAGTAGGTTCTGTGCTTTTTACCGCTTGTTTGGAGTTCAGGTGTAAAGAATCATTAAATGTTTTGTTTTCGGGTCTCTATTTTTCTTCCCACATCTCTATCATTAGCAATGTTATCTCCATCAATTTTGTTGTTCAGTTGTCTCTGGTGGAAAACTTCTTGCAGGAATCAACAGTAAAGGTCCTTCAGGTTTTATGTGGGTGTTTTAGCTCTTGAACAAAGGCTCTTTTCTCTCCTATCCATTAATAAAAAAAATATTTCACAGAAGCCTGCAGCTTTTAATAACTCTATAGGTATTAGAATAGGTGGAAGATTTTAACAGAATGGGGGGGATGCTCCTTGGTTGCATCTTACAGTGGGAGAGTGCTGTAGGCAACACACCAAGCAATCCTCTCTGTCCACCTACACCCAAAAAAGCCTTTGGCAACAGAGTGGGCTGGGATTCCTCAGGTTGTAGTACACAGATATGCTCGGCCAGCAGCCTCCCTATAGCCTCTATAACCACACGTGGAGGTGGAGAGGTCTGTAGACAGGTGGTAGTGAGTGGGGATGGCATTCATTGCATCCAATTTGGCCCACCTGGGAGTCAGGCATCAAGACCCAGCTAGTGACCTGGCTCCAGCTGTTCAGTGGAGAGGAGCTGCTCATCCTGCCATTGACACATGTCCCTCTTGTGTTAAATACCCACCTTAGGGCAGCATGACTCAGTCCCTGCAGGTTGCCCTCACCCTATACATTGTGCCAGCCTAACCAGCTGGCACTGAGTAGTTGCTTAATTTTAAGGTGGATAAAATTTTAGACAGTAGGATCAATTCCATCTCTGTTCTCTGAACAGTCAAAGCAACAATCAGTTGTTAAATAATGAAGGTTTTGTCACACAGACTTTCTAGAAAGTCCTGTGGTCAAAGCAGACTCCAGCAATTAGTTTCCCTCCTTCTGCCTGACAAAAGATGTAGTGTAGCACATTTAATGGTTAATGTTTGGACTTCCAGAAAGGGGTGCCAATACAAAATAAGCTTGTGTGAAATCTCAATAGTTGGGTTCAGCACTTGCTAAATTAAGGTTAGACATTGGAACAATCTGCATTTTTACCAGGATGCATTTAGGTGTGACATAAGTGTGAATGTCCCATAAGGGGTGGTACACCTTCAGCTGATGAGGGATGTAAGATCCGAATTGCCCTCAGATGTATATGTAGCCATCGGCAGAGTAGCTGTTAGATAGGCATCACTTGAGGACACATCTCATTGAAACACTGGATGTGTCTGAAGGAGGATACAGAGTCCTTGTAAAGCAGAGCACACCACTGCCCTCATTCTGTGTGATGGTATCTCTCATGCTTGTCTGGCATCCCTAGCATAACTCCTGGGAAATGCTGCTGCTACACAGCTAGTAGTATCAGTCTTATACACAGATCCTGTCTGGAGTGGGGAGGGGGGAATGATGTACGCACTTTTCAGCCTAAAGAGAGGACAAATTATGGGCTCAATTTTACCTGTGTGAATTATTTGAGAACCAGGTTACACAGGTAGCCTCATGGACTTCAGAAGGGCAAGTACTTCTTATTCCTTTAACCCCAAAGAAGTAAGGCACTTTTGTTCAAGAAGAACCCTAGAGCATGAATGACATATGTCTGTTGAGCATGTGTGCTGGCTCAGATTCACATCAAGCAGGAATCTCTGTCTGAAGGTGGCTTTGGACCACATTTAGAGGCTTTATGCTAGAGAAGGCAGGATCTATTATTAGGAACGGGGGCTTTCATCTGCTTGTTAAAGAAGCGTGTCAGCTATTATGTTTCTTTTGTGATTTCGTGATCAACTTAAAGGCCCACTTCTTGGCAGCCATTGCAAAATGAGCTGGAGTCCTCTCCTGAGCCTTAGACGCACTAGTGACCAGATTAGTCTCCTCTCAAGTCTGGAAGGCTCTTCCTCCCACCAGAGAGGAGCGAAATTTTCAGCATCCCTGGTTCAGTCTTCAGCAAGAATGAACAAAATGAGCATCAGCACCTTTGGCTCATCCCTTCCAGGTCCACACTGTGGTGCACCAGTAGTATTTTTGAGAGGGTTGCCTATTTCTTTTGGACTCATTGATACACAGCAAGAGGCAGCAGAAATGCTTGCAAGGCAAATGCTTTCTGATGGGCCTGCCCCAAACTCTTCAGTTACAAGCCATTTGTATGGAAATGACACTACCATTATGATCCTAGAGCTGCATACGACCTTGGCTTCTGCCAGCAGAAAATACAGGCTACCAGATGGCAGAAATCCTACCAGAACACCAAGCAGTTTAAACTGCTCTCCTTGCTAGGAATTTAAATGGTCCAATATGCTCAAAGTGTAATGCTCAGCTGCACCCTGGCTGCCTAGCAGAGGTCTCTGCTGTCTCGGCCAAAAGGGATGAGCAATTAGCTCACAGCAGCGAGGAGCTCGTATTCCCTTTTATGTCCCAATGTCAGACTGTACTACAGTCACACACATGCTAAAATGTCTTATCACACATCCAGAGGAGGATGGTGGTGCCTGTATTCACAGCTGAGTGTCAAATTGGGGCTGTTAAGACAGAGGCTTGAGAGAAAAGCAAGACCAAGAATGGTCTGGGTGTCTGGTCTCCCCTTCTTCTCAGCTATCTACGATAGACTGGTGAAACCCCAAGCTAAGGGACTGAAAGGGTGTAGTTTGTCATGAATTTCAGAGGAGCACAAGCGCTGCTCTCCAAGGGATTTTCAGCCTTCAGTTTCCAGGAAATCAGAGGCTGCAAATCCTCCCCTGGAAAGCTGCTTTGCAGCCAGCCGCACAGTGCCTGAAGCAGGTGGTCTTCAGCTCTGGTTACTGGTTGCTTGCTAGGTTCCAGGGGCAGCTAGGACAGCCCCACTCTTTCATCATCTGAGTGATTTCATTTGAGCAGAACCCCTACTCCAGGCACCCTTCATAAGTCATCTTCCAAAAATCTGTCAGCCTGGCTGGCTGAGGTTGCACCTGCTCCAGCGCAGTAATGCCCTTTTTCTGTGTGAAAAGGTGACCAAGCACAGTGCTTCAAATGAAAAAGTGCCCCACCTCATGCAGAAATGTTATCCCTCCTCCTGATTTATAGCCTCTTCTCTGCTTCATCCAGTCTCCCCTTGCCTTCTCTGCTGGAGTCGGACTCTGGCCGAATGGCTCGGAGGGCTCCAATGGAGTAATGCCTGGAGAAAATTCCTTTCCTGGCCAGAGTAATTCACGCTGAATTACTCCTCTGCTTAAAATGTGCTCTCGCTGTCCTGACTCACTGCCCCTAGATTTATTATGTAACGTTTGTCTAATTTAACTTGCTTTTTCTTTTTACTGGCCCAGTTGCCTGAAAGATGGGCTTCACCCTGAATCCAGTTATGTTGTTGTTCATTATTCACTTTTTCTCTCTTCAGTTCTGGCACTGTCAACCAACTTTAGTATCTCAATCTGACATCCTTATCTAAATCATTTACATACATTCAACGCACTTAAAAGATAGGGAGATCAGATTTGTAGAAATCTTGCAAGGTCACTGCAAATAAGGCTAAGATGCCATTTGGTTTTTGCTTGTCTTTTTCATATGGAAAATTTTATTTTGATATTCGTACGGCAACTTTTATTAGCAAATGTGAGAGTGCCTTGAAACAGATATTTTAATCATGCATGTAATTTTTTATGACTGTGACTATTAGTATTTAGTGTGCTTGTTATCCTTGATGGTTTTTTGCCCGGAGGGTCTCCAGATGAACAAAGCAGCACATACTTTAGTAAATTATTCTCTCTGTATCTGTGAATTGTTGACCCTTTTAAAAAAACTCTTTTGCTTTTTTTTATATACATATACATATATATATATATACACACAGAGTGTTGTTTCTAATGGGAATAGACAACAAGCATTTCCCAGCACAAATTACTCTTTCTGGCTCTTCCTCTCAGCCCTGTGTCAGACCTAGGTAACTTCTAGGGGCTCCAAACCTGTAATAGGAACCCAGAGCTCCATGAAAGCAGTGCTTTAAGTACTGTTGTTACGGTGAGCATTAAATCAAACTTCTGAAAGCTTTCAGGCTTGTGAAGACAAGTGTTCCATAATGAGCATTTTGGGCTAGGTTCTCCAAAGCATCTGCACCACAGACACTGTCTCCACACTGGGGTGGGACACTGGTGTGGCATCTCCTCATGTTGTGGTGCAGAGGAGGGCAGCTCAAGCCCACGCAGACATCAGAGCAGCCTCATGCTGTGTAAATAACCCCCCATGAAACCCTTACCACCACCCCAGTTTAGGAGTGCACTGGCTTGTTTGGTGCCTCAGCGGGGGCACATTACCAGGGGAGAAAGTGTCTCTACCTGGGTGAGGAGGAGCCATCATTCATTTGCTGCCAGAAAGCCCCATAGGCACTGGCAAGTGGCCATAAATGAAAGTTGTCTACAGGCTGCTTTTAAGCTCTTCCCGAGCACCTGCCTTGTATGCGGCTGGCTCTTCTGGAAATGGCTGGGTGCTCCTCAGTTGTGGCCCCATGTTTCAGGGGTGGGGAGACAATGTTGACAGGTTCAGTACAGGCTCACAAACTCTTTAGTTCCCCCCAAGGCAGTTCATAGGGATCATAAAACCCTCCTATTATGTATTAACTTGTTTCCACCATTATATTGGGCTCCAGGACAACTTTGTTCATTTCAAGAAAAATTATTTCTCTTCCCAAATACAGCAAATTGTAGGCAATCCTTAACAGTAGATATTAATCCATTTTCACAGGTATTGAGCCTTACATCTCCACAAGTAGACTCCATTTTCACAAAATAAGTAAATAAAGGGGTTGAGGTTTGGAAACCACCAAAGAAAACGTGTCACATGTTGGAGGGGGATATGAAAAACTTTCTCACATATTGCATGCACTGAGCTGGTATCTCCATGGCTCTTGCTACTATACTTCTCCTCACACTAACTGTGTCTGAAGTCAAGTGCTGTCTATCTCACTGGACACATGGGGTCATTTGATGATGGACAGAGAGGAAATCTGTAAGAAAGGTGTAAAATAATACAGATTTCATGAGTTCTTGACTAGGAAAAGCAAGTTAGGTCGTTCAAAAGTGTTATGGATTAATGGATAAGTCTCCAAACTAGGAGATTGAAGTGTGTTTTATCAGGGATTTATTGCATTTACTCTTTCTCCGCTTACACTGGTGAAATAAAAATGTCAACAATTGACAAAGAAATTAAACTGATCCGATAGCTATTAACATTTTATACTCCTTAGGTGGCACTAGTCACAAAATAACCCTTGAGTAATACATGTGCTAAATATCAACAGCAAGTTTTGGTATTTGTCATCAAATGTGCTTTAGTAATGAAGCTATCCATGCACAGCAAAATAGAAAGAGCAAGCAACGTTTGCAGACAGCAAGAAGACTAGAAATACAAATAGAAAAACAACCCTTCAGAAAACTTCTCTGGTTATTAGTAAAAGAAAACTAGCCGAAATAAAATACCTATTAAAATGAGAAAACTAGAAAACGTATGTTGCGTGCTAAATTCATAATCTAAAACTAAATGAAGCAGGAAAAAAAGATTTTCATATCTTTGCCAAGAACATAAAAGGTACCAGTGATGATAATGGCAGCAGAATCAGCAGTAACAAGTGCAACCACCTTTGATACAGAAAAAGAGTCAATGAAACTAGTAGACAAATAAGAGTCAAAAGAAGTATTCAAGATGGGCAAGGCCATTATGAGAAGAGGAAATTAATTCTCTATTTCATTATGCACTACTGGTGAGACAGGGTCTCACACTAGAACGGTATGTGATGCTGAGGAGCCTAAGGAGCTATGTAAACCAGATGTATCAATAGAAGAGATTGCTGGACAAATCACAAGAACAAGCCAGGGGTCACTGAAGAGTGAAGAGCTATAGAGGAATTCAGATACGAAATTATTTGTCACCTAATTGTAGTACATAACCTACCATATTTTCCCCAGAATAAATTACAGTGGCAAATGTGTCACCAGTCTTCAGTAATGGCTGTAGGCATCAGTGGGAACTATGGGTCAGTAAATCTCCACTAAAGACCAGTCAAACTTGTAGAAACAATCAGAAACAGAAGTCATAGAGACAAAAATACATACATGTTGCTGGGGAAGAACTGCACAGATTTTGTAAAGTCTTACCTTTAAAACATATCAGAGAGACTTCAAGGAGCTAGCAACTACCTGAATAAATGTGATACAGCTGATAAGTAATGAACTTATGACTCACAGTACTATGATAAGATCTGTCACCACAGGTTTTTAGTGAAGGGAGGCTCTCATGGAGTCCACAGGGCAAGGGACGTGTCAGAGAGGGGAATTACCAGACAGCAAAGCTCTTGCTCTTGCCCTGTGTATTTGTGTGTTTTCAAACAAAGCTGTTGAATCATGGACTGACAAATTCTGCAGACAAGCTAAAATTAGTCAGGATAATAAAACATGAGACAAATTTTAAGGAAGAATATCAAAGAAATCTACAAATTTGGGAGTGATGTGGAGCAAGAGAATGGGAAATGATGTTTCATTATTTCTGTCAGTGCAAGACCCATGAGGTACCCAACAAATACTATGAAGCAGCAAGACTGAAATAAACAAAAGCATTTTTTCCCACAACCGTGCGACTCTTTGCCACTGAAAATTGCAGAAGTCAACTAAAACCAGGTTCAAAAACAGATTAAGCAACTCAGTGACTAAAAGACATGCTGTCCTGAATGATGTTCAGGTCAGACTCACTATGGCAGTTTCAATACCCTGTGGAAAAAAGTCATGTTGCTGATGGTACAAAATGGTATTTATTCTATTAAAGTATTATATTTGAGATACGTCCTTAGATGGTGCATCCTTAGATGGTGAAATGAGTTGTCAGAGTTTTGTTCTTGGTGCAGTCGGTCAGAAAAATTACAGAATTATAGTGCCATCAAAAATCAAAACACTTTTGAAAAGAAGATTTCTTTCAGCAGATTCCTGGAACAAAATCAGTGGAAAAAGTACTGACAATGTAGTGTTGAAACATCCCATTCTATTTTTTATTTTGAAGCAACATTCTGCCTTAATTTTTTTTTTTTTTTACTTTGTATTAGCTTTTTTGCTACAACATAATACTAACTTTAAAAAGTCAAAGTCAAAACAGAATGTTCCAGTTTCCATTACAATAAAACCTGTCAATCAACCTGAAGCATGTTGAGGATTTTTAAATTCCCCTTTGCTGAGAATTTCAAACTTTGGGGGTTTTGTAGAAATTCAGGATAAAGTCAATTTTCAAAATCTGAAAGACCTTTACAAAATAGGACTCCTGTTCTTTAAAACTTGGGCAAAGTCACTCTATTTTCTTCCTCTTTCGGTTTGCTTATCTGGAAAGTGGTGCTAATGTCGTGGATCTATTTTTGCAAAACCCTTTCAGGCTGAGAACCAAAGAATCACACATTTATTTCTGTGTCTGATGCAAACAATAAGTGATCTCAGGCACCATCCCAATCCCACTGCTTTCAACTGTGCCCATCTTTCCCCCAGTCACTTGTTCACAAGTTCCAGGGGTACAATGTACGGTGTATTTCTTCCATGAGAACTGCCCGTGATGTGTTTGGGGCCTTTCTCTTTTACCTCTCTTTTTCTTCCTGTCCCTGTCTAATGTTTTTGTTTTGCCTTTTCATTTTTCAAACTGGGAATT
>NW_010233974.1:0-19791 GCF_000690775.1 Eurypyga helias | reverse complement strand
GAAAGAGTTACTTTCCTGAGGGCTATTTGATTTTTCCCTTGTCCAAGATCTTTTTTATGGTTAGTGACTTACCAAGTGGAGCATGCAAACTCCTGACAGTCCAAGCAGAGCTGAATCAACTTTGAAAGGACAGTGTGGGGAAGCTTACAGTGCCACGGCTTGTGCCATAAATATAAAAAATAAAAGGAAGACCTCATTCCCTAAACTATGCACATTATGTCCTCAGACTGGGTACTCAAGCATGCTTTGTGCTGTACATAAGCCATCTGCACCAGAGGGAACGTCTTTCTCGTTTTGTTCCCAGGATGGAGGCATCAGGATTGCTATGAGATAGCGTGAGGCAGGAAGAGTTTTCTGGGTCCTGGAATGCCAATAAGCACTTCAAACATCTTTCTTGGCTTCTGGAGTCCCTGCATCCAGCACCCCGGGGCGTGATTTCTTTTTATAAAAAGAAAGCCTGTGCTATTTTTCATACCAATCACATGCTGTTCTAAATGGCTTAAAAGTTTCAAGGACTCCAAATGCTGAAAAACAGCTGTATGCTGATGTGAGCAGCATGTGTAAGGATGATTTAAACCTAGTTTTTATCCTATTTAACTCCCAGTGGCTTTTATGTTTTCCATAAATGGCTGAGAAAAGTTCTTGGCTGGAAAGAGCCATAAAAACATGTAATAAATTCTTTGTAGTCTCAACATGAGCAATTCATCATATTTTTGTTTGTTTGCTTTCTGGGATTTTGTTTGCTTTCTGTGACTTTGTCATGTCTTGGATCTCTGATGAGTCTCTTCTTCCCCACTACACACTGTTCTACACTGATAAACTGCTTTGGTTTCAAGGTAGTGACCCACATCCAGAACAGAACATCCATTGGCTGGGGTGGCCAAAAGGACAAGGACCACCTATGTTCTACTGAAACATGAGTCTTCCTAAAATTCTCTCCTGTAGGATAATTATTTTCAACTCAGGGGGCACAAGGGGCAGGCGGAATCCTTAGCAAGACCTTAGCAGATTACAAGTAGAAGTTTAGGGGTTTGACTGTGTCCTGTCGCTAATTTGTGAAAGCGCCCTGTGGCACCCAACACAGCCCAGTAGAACTGCTGACAGAGGATGCCAGGTGCTCCTGCACAGATCGTAGAACGCATATTCACATCACATCTCCAGGGTCAGATTTAGTGATAATTTGACTCAAACTAATATCTACATAAGGGGATTTTGCAAATTTATAATTTCCAAAGGGCACATCTGCTAATATTCTATTATAATTTCTGAACTCCATTTCTTTCATTAAGGAGCTAATTTTGTTCCCGAGAGGATCATTAGCTTTTACCCATTTTGATTAATTTAATTCATATTACCAATAGCTACCTAAGGCTTTATGAACTGGATGAGAACTTTTAGCTTTTGCTTTAATGCAGTCTCTCACCATAAGAAATCTTGTCACCTCTAATTGCATTTAGAGGAATTTAAATTCCCTTCCTTTGACATTTTTTTCGAGATCTATGCTGAGTAAAGTGCATGTTACACTCTTCACAATGCTCTCATTCTGCCTTCATAAAAACGTTAAACATGGGGGAGTCTTTGTCCAGGATTATCCCAAAATCATTCTCAGGAGACTTGATCCCAAGAGTTATAAGATTTGCTCCATTCCCACTGAGCTACAGAGCAGTACTATAGATTTTCTTCTCCTCTTATCTGTTGCAGCAGAGTTTAACCTTCAGCTTTTCTCCTCCACAAATCTCCCTTGGGGTTCTTGCATCCAACTTTACAGCTATCTTGGGACATTTGTACACAGGAAAGAGGAAGAGTCCAAGGGAATTACCTTTCACCCGTCATGGACATGGGGATGAGGTAACAACACCAAAGAAGGGACCAAAGGGTGCTTGGTGTATGGCACCTGGGACAACACCCACGCTTTTACACAAGAAGGAGAAAATGCTGGTAGTGAATGGGCCAAACTGGGCTTCTTGGACATCTCTGGTGGATACCAATCTCTCTGCAGCCCCTGTCAGGCAAAGGCCAGCATGCTTTCTCTTTCCTCACTGCCACATTTTAGCACCAGGCACTGGTTATGACCATAAATATATATATTACCAGTAATTTATTCTCAGAACCTGATGGAGACCTGATAGCAAAGTTCAAGTGTGTGTTTCTGCATTCTCCATTTCTTTCAATTTTTCGTGGATTTGCAAAGGACACAAGGTCTTTAAATTTTAATTTCTATTGACTGTCAATGGGAATTCATCCTAGATGGATGAAAATATCACCCTCCTCAGGCCTAAAATGACTCTCTGCATGTTCCTAATTGCTTTGTTATTTTTGGATGCTTAGTTTCAGCCATGGGGATAGTAGTTGATCCTTCAATTCCCTGATATTATCATTAAAACTGTTGTGTTGTGATCACAGATAAAACCATGTGATATAGGAAACAGGCTTTCAAAGCCCTTTACAGTGGCAACTATAAATGGCAGAAACATAGTAAATATTTTGCTTGGGTGAAGTATGAGCAGAATGTGCATTCTCCAAATGGCAAATCCTTGGAGACCACACATTGCTATTTAGAGTGGTCACCAAATCCAGCAGGATGTGTGGGTACTATAAATAGTATGTGCTGGGACTGACGTGGCAGCACTAGAGTTGAGCAATAGTACTGCAAAACCTCTGGGATAAAGACAGAGATGTAAAAAACATAGGTCTGGATGCAGAGTTTGGCCCATATGGTTGATGCTAAGGTAGTTACAACCACTATTATGTGAATTCCCTTGCTGCATGCATATTTTGCAGTGCACAAGTGGGAGAGACAGCCTGCAAATACTTACCTTGTTGTGTTCTGATTGTGAGCTGGAGACAATACCAAGTAACAGCCCAGAGAGGACCTCATTTTGAAACAGCTGGCTGCCCTGTACATACAACACAAAGGCAGTAAACTCCTTATCTCACCAGCCTATAAATCTTTGTTGACCATCTCTATACATGTCTCCATTAGAACATTTGATCTAATAGCCCTTATAAAAATTTCCCTTCATTTTCCACTCTAACCCCCCAGTGAATCATTAATGTAACAAGATAAAGATCTCTAGCTAAGGAATTATTCTTATTATAAAGTTCCCAAGTTCTAGTAGCAAACCTCTCCAGGGTATATATTAAACCAAAAAGGTCCCACACAATCATTTAAATCTACAAAATTCAATTCATTTCTGACTCCCTCCAGGCACTTGTTTTATAGTGATCTAATAAAGGGGAGCTGTGGCTGTTAAATGATAAAGTCTCCAAAGGGGACGTGGGAACTCTGCACACTAGTCCCCAACATTTGTTGAGAAGCTTTATTCCTCCATCTCACTCACATCCCTTTTGAAAAGGAAACCTTTCAAAGTCTTGCAAAATTAATAAATGATTCTGTTTTTAAAGAAAAGCCAAGTCCATGAAATTTCCTTACATAAATGTACTGCTTGAAGATATAGGTTACAAAAAGATTAAGCACTTAATCATTCCAGAACTTATGTGAATGCCTTCACCAAGTCACTGAAACTGAAGATGGAGCAGATGCATGTCTGCTCTACTTCCTTGCTTGTGCAGGAATGTTTCCTGCGATGTTTTTCCTGCTGCTTCCTCCAGTCTAGTTCTAAATTACCTGTGAAATTATCATCGGTGCAATTCTGCCATGCGATAATGCACACAGATTCCCTCGCAGACTGTGTCTAATGGGCTTTGGTTTTCCACAGTCTTGAAAGTAGAGAGGTAGGGGTAATAAAATACTAGGTCTCCTGATAGCATCAAAAGCGTAACTGCAAGTATATCAGTATCATCCACTAAACCACACTCAAGAGACATCAGAAGCCTTTTGTACAATTGGAAAATATATTTAAATGAGGTGCTGTGTTAGAAAAACAAGTCACTTACCTGATGTTAAACACAACTTCCTACGTAACACAGACGCAGGGCTAGGTCAAGCTTGGTAATACTGCAGCTAGTTACAGTTCACCTGAGAAACCCCAGGGTTAATCATCATCAACAATTAATACAGGTTTTATCTGTTTTTGTCCATGCTAAGAATTTACATTAATGTTTAACTGTTTGGGTAGCTACTGCATTTTGCAACACACTATTTTCCTTGTAACTATGAGGCACAAGAGGAAATCGGAAATTCCTTCCAAAATGCAAGAAATAACATTTCTGAGATGGATCCATAGAGACCATCAGAGATCCAGCTTTATTTCCGAGGAAACTGATCCAATTTGTCCTCCAACATCCACACCTTAACACATTAAATGTTTTTTGGGGTTGCTATTTGGACTGAATGGGGTTTTTTTGACCAAAGGCAGGCTTTGTGAGAATGTTTAAAGAAATCAATATGTGAGGTTTGTCTAAGGTTACATGTTTGTTAATGTTTTATTGATTACACTATTGGTTGTAAATTATGTAGCAATAAAGCTGGGGACGCTTTCTAATAAAGGCAAAAAGGTTATTCCATTAGCTGGCAACTTAAGGCAAAGAAACTTAATAATATAGCACATTATAAGACCACAGCCCAGAGACTGACAAATCCAGTTCATCAGGGAAGTGGCTGTGACGCTGCAGACACTGTGCTATGTCCTCACACAATTAGGCAGCACAGGTCAGGTTTAAAGGAGGGTGAAGTTTGCTTCCTGAAGCAGTGATGTGGCCATAAAAAGGAGGATGACAAAAGCAAAGTGGCACAAAAGGACACCCAGAACCATTCTAGAGCCCAGGGCCCTCCCTGTGCATGGTCGAGACAGCATGTGAGACATTGCAGCCCTGTGTCGCATGTTTCTGTTTCAGATGAGACTTCTTTTCAACATCAATTTTCCCCCAAAATGCTTCCAACATCTCCTTGGACATGAACCTGTTTTATTTTATTTCATTTTAAAGAAAGCTCTCCTCACGTAGAAAAAAAAGAAATATATCCTGAAAATGCTTTTAAAAGGAAATGAAACAGTGAATTTCCTAGTGACTAAGGATTGCCTCTCCACCATAATTGCATTTCCACAGTTGTGGAGGACAGACACTGCAGCATCCCATGGCATGTGTGGGATTAACTTGATTGCAGAAGTTAGTCTGATATTTGACCTGACCACAGTTGCCAGGCACGTGAGTTGTTCTTAGAGCAGAAAAAAGCATCCTCTGCCAGAGCATGAGGGAGCACCTCCTCTAGCTGCCTTGGAAACCTGCTGCTTTTCATTTAGTTCAGAAGCAGAGGCTCCAGAGCCTGTCTACTGAGCAGTCTCCAGTCCTGGCCCCTCCCATCCACATGCATCCCAGCCAGCGTCCTCTCAGATCCAGGCGCAGTAATTAAACAGGGGTGTTAGCTAGGCCACCCCGACCACTCTTTCGGTGCTTGAAGCACCATCAGTCCACAGAGGGCGTGGTGAGCACTGGGATTTACAATTAATGTCAGACAGGAGCTGGAGGAATCTGTCTCGTGTGGATGAATTTAGGCAACTAAAATAAATGTATTCAGGGTCACCTGGTTCGTTTTGCAAACATAGGATCTTTCAGCTCCTGCCATTAGAAGCTTTTCAGTTTCTTATCTTCCTAATTAAAACTCTTCTTTTCTTAAAAAATTCAGAGGTTGGAACCAGACTCTGCTTGCGGTTATATTAGCGTGAAGTCAAGGCAGCATGACATCCTTGTCTCTGAATTGGAGAGGCATGGATTTGATGGATGGACCGCTCTCAGTGGATAAGGAACTGGCTGGATGGTCACACTGAGAGTATTGTGGTCAATGGCTCAATGTCTGAGTGGAGACCAGTGACGAGTGGAGTTCCTCAGTGGTTGGTATTGGGACCAGTGCTCTTCAATGTCTTTGTTATCAACATGGAGAGTGGGATTGAGTGCACCCTCAGCAAGTTTGCTGATGACACCAAGCTGTGTGATGCGGTTGACACGCTGGAGGGAAGGGATCCCATCCAGAGGGACCTGGACAGGCTGGAGAGATGGGCCACTGCCAACCTCATGATGTTCAACAAGGCCAAGTGCCAGGTCCTGCACCTGGGTTGGGGCAATCCTAAGCACAAGTACAGGCTGGGCAGAGAATGCATAAAGAGCAGCCCTGAAGAGAAGGACCTGGCGGTAATGATGGATGAAAAGCTAGACATCAGCTGGCAGTGTGCACTGGTAGCCCAGAAAGCCAATTGTATCCAGGGCTGTATCAGGAGAATTGTGGCCAGCAGGTCGAGGGAGGTGATTCTGCCCCTCTACTCTGCTCTGGTGAGACCCCACCTGGAGTACTGCATCCAGCTCTGGGGCCTTCAACATAAAAAGGACATGGACCAGTTGGAGTGAGACCAGACGAGAGACATGAAGATGATTAGAGGGCTGGAACACCTCTTCTATGGGGACAGGCTGAGAGCTGGGTTTGTTCAGCCTGGAGAAGAGAAGGCTCCAGGGGGACCTTTTTACAGGCTTCCAGTACCTGAAGGGGCGTTCAAGAAAGACAGAGGGGGATTTTTTAAAAGGGCAGCTAGTGACAGGAAAAAGGGTAATGGGTTTATATTGAAAAATGGTAGTTTTAAATTAGATATCAGGAAGAATTTCTTCATGGAGAGGGTGGTAAGGCACTGGAAGAGGTTGCCCAGAGAAGTTGTGGAAGGCCAGGCTGGATGAGACTTTGAGCAACCTGGTCTAGTGCAAGGT
This sequence comes from Eurypyga helias, assembly GCF_000690775.1. NCBI lineage: Eukaryota > Metazoa > Chordata > Aves > Eurypygiformes > Eurypygidae > Eurypyga > Eurypyga helias. The sequence continues at coordinate 13,140 of NW_010233974.1, read as the reverse complement.
GTCCCTGCCCATGGCAGGGGAGTTGGAACTAGATTATCTTTAAGGTCCCTTCCAACCCAAACCGTTCTATGATTCTATGACTAGGTGCTGCATGTATGGAGCAGCTCCAGCATCAAGCATTTGAGGCTGTGAATTAATTGCACAGGAAGGCACACTTACATCATTGGGAATTTAATGGGAATGGTGTAACAAAACTGACTCTGTTTGTGCTTGTTTAGCAAGAGGTGTGTCCTGTGCTACATGATCCACTAGCACAAATTCACTAAGCTCACAACCAGCATCCTAAAATGAAGTCCATTCCCACAACTAGTATCTTACCTTTTCACTAAAAACACTGTCATCTCAATCCTGGAAGCGTAACAAAAACCTTACAGCCCAAGTAGTAACTCAGAAAAAAACTAAATCTTAAAGGAAATGCCAATTTTTTTTTTTTTTTTAAAAGCCCTCAGGGACAACAATCCACTTTTATATGGCTCCATAGCAAGGGAGAGTCTGGGCCACACTAGCACAAGAGCGATCACAAAGCAGGTTTTGAACAAGGCATGTCTCTCAAGAGTGAGCTTGTGTGCCAGGGGTAGTAGATTTTATTTTTAAAACCCAGCAATCAGTGAAATGATGGACTGCTGATGCTCTGCAGTGATGCTCACAAAATGAGCTCCAAAACATAAGACCCACATAGCAGCAAATTATTCTGACTTGACCATTATCCACAGGTAATGAAGCTAATGAGCTAATGAGGAACTGCTAACCTAGTGTTGGTCTCGAGTGAGAGATGTTGGCCTGAACTTGCTACTGTTGCAGCAAAAGATGGGTTGCTCAGCAGTTAGCACAGGAGCAGCCTCAAACCCTTTATGTGTATGGTTTGCAGGTAAATTTTGGTGAGGGGGGATATGAATAGCGGTGGAAAGGAATGATTAAACAGTTCCAAATTTAAGGTCATGCTTGCAAGCTGAATTGCTGCTTTAAGGAAGGGAATCTCTCAGGTCATGGTTACTTCTGCCAGGTTGCCATTACCCTGAATTGCACAGTCAGTGCTGCCAACTTAACCCTGACCCTGGACACCATCCCATTGTTCCTGTCTCTCTTTGGTTTCTGCCTCCAAGCAAACTGGAGAGGCAGGAGGAAAATGAGAAAAGCTGCTACAGCATCAGAATGAGCGCACAGCTCAACCAGGTGTGCTGTATTCAGTCATTACATTTCTCCATCCTTCTTTTGTCTTGCAACGTCATGTTCACATCTAATTAGGATCTGACAGTGCACATGCTTGGTGTCATTTTAATATTTATTCCTGTGAATAACCCCTCTAAAATGAAAGGATTAATATTTGCATGATCAAAGCCACTTTAAACTCTGTGTTCTCTGAGGTGGCAAGTGTATTAAATTTGCTCCTAAGCTGCTTTGAACACTGTGGCCACTGCAAAAATAAATGCATAACAATGAGTTTTCAATAACAATACTTAACAATATTCACTGATGAGAAGGGAAAATATCTGATCCAATCATAATCTTTTATGTATGTGTTTGGGTTTTGGTTTTGTTTTTAATTTATGGGCTTGTTAAATAAGCATGAATGAGGTACAGTACCCTGGGTTTTATTGGAGGTATAAGCATCAGCCTCATTCACAAAATGCTTCCCATTATTTCACGTAATTGAAAAGCAGATGAAAATAGCCTCTTTGGGAGTTTAACCTATATGATTTCTTTTAAAGAGCTAATGCTGAGGGAGATAGGCAACATTAATTCTGTGCATGTTCTTTTTAACTTGCTTTATTTTTTAATCCTTTCAATAACTCAAGACCCAATGTTCCTAGTTAAAAGTGCCTTTTTTTTTTTTTTTAATTAATGCTTACAGTCCAATGTCAGGTCACTTTCTCTACGCATGACTTGGATACTTAACTTTATTGCTTATTGATTTATGTTATGGTAGAACCCGGCATTATCAATCATTGTTCTAGATACTCTACAGACTTCCGTCAAAGATGATGGCCCAATCTACACGATCAGAAACAACAGCTGGACATCATAGCAATAAGCAAAGCAGCAACTCCCGGGCAGGAGGGACGTGGGAGGGAAGGCAAGGCCAAGAGGACAAGTTCAGATGATATTGTTGTGGAGTTTTGCAGGAACCGCTACCCCATTTTCCCACCATACCTTCTCCTTGTCTGCTGCACACAGCTTCTTAAAACTATAAATCACTATAAAGTTATAGAGAAGTAAAACTAACACTGGAGAAGGGGGTGGAGGACAAAGGAGGCTCTTGGTGGGAATTGGTGGGAATTGTAATTTATTAAATGGCCCATGGTAGGAAAACATTTGGAAATTACTCTTGAGGTTTCTCTTCTTCTTCCATTCTTTTGTTCCTGGGAGAAGTTATCTCCCTGCCCTTCCTGATTTTAGTGACTCAAAGGACAAATATGTGCTGAGGTAGAGGACTGGTCACAGAGCAATGGCTGGGGCGTGCAGAAGCCTCCTCACAAGGGGTGTCCTACAAGATGTACTGAGAAGGTCTTGCCCTTTCTGGTGTCCGCAGGGGGTGCCAGTGGTGACATGCCTTGCAATAGAGTAGTTCTTGTCTCCAGCCATAATGAAGCCAGAGAAGTTTCTCCTTGCCACCCTTGCAGCATCTGGGAATTACATAGAGTGGAGAAGGTGAGAGCAAAGAAAAGATGATATTGGAGACCATGGGTCAGGTTCTGGGAAACTCTTTAAATTTACCCCAATTTTGCCTACTTAGCATTTCATCACAATGCAGCCATGTTTTAAACAAATCTCTGAAGCCTGTCTTCTCCAGTGCAGCCCATTACATTTTGTGCTGCACAACTTTGATCTCACAGAACAGTCTCTTTGTATTAAAAAATAAGGCATCATTTGGTTTGCATTTAATCTATTCTTTATCACATTTACATTCGGTAATTGCTTCCACATGTTCTTTAGTATAAGAAAAATCCAACTGCACTTCAGGCATGTTTACGTTTATAGATGGATCAAGTTTGTTGTGTCGACACTTTATTATTTTTTTCTTTTTTTCTCCAAAGTGACCAATCCTCAAAGACTGCTTTAGAGGGGGGAGGATAATGGGAGTCAGTAATTCATGTTTCAAAATTTTCCAAAATTTCTCCCAACTGAGATGGTTTTCAAAGCCCTAATTTACCATACACAAAACTTTAACGCGTGCTATGCCGTCGTGTTTATGTCAGGGCAGGCCTCCCTTGCGTTCAGTCATGTGTCACTATTTAATATGGCCAAAGCTTTAACTCTTTCTATGCTATGTGCTGTAAATAAGCTAAGCCTGTGAGTATTTCTGCAAAGTGGAAGAAACCTGTATTTTGTCTTTCCTAGGAATTTGGGGTGAGTAACTCCACTTCTCTCCTGTACTGCTAGGAGAAAGAGAAGTAGTTTGACAACTGCAGCATGAATTCTGAAGCCTATGAGAATAGCAGTGTGAACATATTAATGCTAAAACACAGTGATTTTTATTTTAAGGTTTTTTTTTTTATTCATTTTGCATGAAAGCAATTGTTGAGAAGCAGCAGGAAAAAGGTATGGGCTGTAATGGACAATGTAGCACAGATCCGTGTTCTGTGTGCTATATAAAGATTAATCTTCATACACCGACAGTTGTTGTCAGCGGAGTCGACTTTTTTTCTTTTGCTAATGTTAATGGAAATGTACTATCACAATTTACTGGAGACATTTACAGCTGTTAAAATGGACTGAAATGGAAAGAAGCTGTGAGAATATAAACCCAGGAGATTTGACACCTGCTTAGGTGACAGGAAGCATGAACTGAGGAGACAATCTCCAATTCTAGGGTCATGGCAAACTTTAACAAATTCTGTTGTTTAGGAACCATAGTAAATATTGTAGGAGTGCTGCTTGTCTGGATTTTGCTGATGGTGGGTGGGTTGGGGAGGGGTGGTGCAAGGGGAGGCTGGGCAGTGTTTCTCCAAGGTAAGGAGCACTTCAACCAGTCCCTCTTTTAAGCAGACCATAGTGAACCAATCACAATTGCCTGGTTCTTAATCCACTTGACAGTATTTGTGTACTAAGTAGGACAGAGGGCCTAGCAACCTGATTTGTGTGTAAATACTGCTCCGTGCACTTAACAAAAATGCTGCTATATTATGCAAATCTCTCATTTCTGCTTGGGCACCAGTCAGCCTCCAAAAGGTCCTATGCAGATCATCTGCTTGTCCTGCGCACTTATCATAATATAGGGACACTTCATAGTCCTTAACCTAGGATTCCTGCTACTATCCCTAGAAAGTAAAACAGTGATAAGGGGTTCCTGAGTAACTTAGGTTCTGAGAAATGCAGGTCTAGAAGGTCTTAGCTGAAGGACATATCCTGAGGACCGGTGTCTTACAGCCCAGCAGAAAGGTCCCAGCATCTGATATGGGATAGAAATTTTTAGCAAGTTAAGGGCACCGTTGCAAGCCCAAGGATGGGAGCTGTCTGAGATCAGGGAAGTGCCTCCCCCAGCCAGGAGAGTGGTTTGGATTCAGCTCCATCAGCAGCATCCCACCCGCTAAACCACCCACAGGGTAGCATTTCCTGAGCCCTGATGTCTGCAAGGACAAAGGTCGCACAGAATATCCCAGTATGAGAAATATATGTAGGAGGCTGGCTTTTTCACCATGTTGTGCCAAAGTTTAGGAATTTTTTTTTTTCCAATCCACAAGTAAAACCCTGTGTGGCTGAGCGCTGCGCAGACGAGAAAACAATGAGACCATGTGGTTGGGTCCATGAGCCAGTGTGTATGGTGCAGTCACTTGTCCATTGCTGTCATGTAGTTCTGACATCCAGGGATGGGATGTAGACAAAAATTGTCTTTATTCAAAGTCAGGTATTATGAACACTTCCAAAATTCAAGTGCAAGAGGTGTTGGATACTATGAATTTCTGCCACAGCCACCAGCAGGAGCATTTCAAATTGATAAAAGCCAGCACACAGATAATGCCCCTTGTATCCTTGTACGTTTGCCCTTGAGTGAAGAGGTAAAGTTAAAAAAATCAACTTTGTTGTAAAAAATATTGCATTTTTGACCTGCATTTTTATTAGCCTTTAACCAATGGACAGGGATTAGTTGTCCATTTTTGAGATGCAAATTGTCCATTGTTTGTTTTTCTTCTATCCCACAGCTACTTTTCATACTTCAGTCTAAAAATTTTGTATGATATACCTTTGGTCATTGCTGGTGGAGGGCAGAAGCCTTGGAGTGGTCCACCCATACTATGATGGACATCTTGAAGAGTACTGATAAATAATTTTTCTCTGTCTGTAAAGAGTATAGACCATAAAGCAGGGTAAGCCATGGGATCATCCTAGGTTGCTTAGGGTTTTGTGCAACCAGGTCTTGAAAACCTTCAAGGTTGAAGACCTCACAGCCTCTGTGAACAATCTGTTCCATTGCTTGGCTGTCCTCACAGGGAAAATTGTATTCCTGTCTGAACTACTCCTGTTTCAATATATGTTCATTGCCTTTCATCTTCCCACCATGCATCACTGGGAAGAGCCTGGCTCTGTCTTCTTGATAACTTAGAACCATAGAATCATTTAGGTTGGAAAAGATTATCAAGGCCAACCATTAAACTATCACTGCCAAGTCCACCACTAAACCATGTCCCTAGATGCCACGTCTACATGTCTTTTAAATACCTCCAGGAATGGTAACTCAACCATTTCCCCGGGCAGTCTGTTCCAATGCCTGGCAACCCTTTCAGTGAGTAAGTTTTTCCTAATATATAATTTAAACTTCCCCTGGCCCAATTTGAGGCCATCTCCTATTGCTTGTTACTTGGGAGAAGAGACCAACACCCTCCTTGCTACAACCTCTTTTCTACTTGATCTGCTGGCTGTGTTCCTGTTCACATAGCCAAATATGCTGCTGGACATCCCGAGCTCTTCTGCTCAGTACATACCCGCCAGGTTGTTTCAGCAGTAATGTGCTCAGCACACTCTCCATCTGGGGAGCTGACACAGCCCCATCAACTCGGCTGTTAAACCTGAACACCAGCAGACACATTGCGAGAAGCACGCTAGCTGATGCTAACAAAGAGAAGGGGTTAATTTCTCCTGGCTTGTACACAACTCTACACTTCCAGCTCAGTAGATGGAAGGAATGTGATTAAATCGGTGTTGGTACCAAGTCTGAGAACAGATGTGAGAGTGAATTGGCAGAGCTGGAATTCAGATAGGATGAAAATAGCAAAAGAGAGTGGGCGGAAACTGTCACACATTTGCGTTACAGGTGCTTGGTCTAGACCTCAGCATTTGCAGAAACTCCTGTATTTCTCTTCTTATGAATTCTTGTTTATCCAATTTCTCTTGTCAGCAGGCCCTTTTTCCCTTAATGTTAATGCCCAGCAATTCAAGCCTCCTGTTCTCTCCCCTGAAGGACAAATGGGGTAAAAAGTTCTTCCAAGTAGACAATGAGGCATAAATATTGCCAGTTTCCCCACTTCTCACATAAGAGTTTCCCCACCTCTCACTTGGACTCATTCAGTCCCATTTATAGCTAGGGAAACTGAGGCACACAGTGCAAATGTTTTTAAAGAACAATGAAATAAGAAAAACCCCAACCATTACAGGCTGATCTTGCCCCCTTCACAAAAAAACAAAGACTCTGCAAAGAGCAAAGCTTGTGTTTGGACTGGGCTTGCGCAACTGGGCTTGTGCAACCCATGTTTCCCTTGGGACCCATCTTTTCTCTTTGTTGTTGCCCCTTGCCTTCAACCTTCCCATGGGGTTGGGTTTAATGGTTTTGGTTGGGTTATGAGGTTGGTTTATTTTTTGCACTGGCTGTGACATCTGTCTTGTAACAGACCCAATGCTTAAAATCAGCCCAGGCTGTCCTTTTGCAGCATAACAGATGCACTTGCAACTCAGTCACAGGGACGTAGTAAGCTTTTCCATCAAAAGGTGGCAAGACTTATATTGCTTGGATGTAAGATGAAGCCTTCAAAGGACCTGCCACTCCTTGCAGCAACTCGTATCGGTCTTTCCACCACCCATTCCCTTGGTGGATTTTTCAGAATTTCCGTCATTGCTCTGGAGAGCTAACAGCACTCTTCTTGTAGCTTCATGCAGAAGTAATCAGCTGTAGTCAGTGAAAGCAGAGTACTGCAAACACAGGTCTTGGCAGCAAAGAGAGGAGAGAACAGACCATCATCAAGAGAAATATTTGGTATTGTGTTTATGTGTAACTCTTTAATCTCCCTAGCAGTTTGTTCCACAAATGACTAAGAATGAGGGTTTCACAGCTATTTATTTAAAAAGGAGGTATGAGGAAATCACTTCCAATTTACCTTTAATTATGTAGTTCTAACATAGTGTAGAAGTGTTGTCTTTGTGTGCAGAGAGGAGGAAAATCAATTGCAGTTCCCAAGGCGCGGATGTATTGGTTGAGACGGTCACTAAATACTTGCAGTTGCTCAATGGACTTGGAAACAGATCCCCTCTGTGCTGCATGGCTGCTCAGCTCCACGCTGAGGGGGAAAGAAAGGGAATGCGTGCACCAGGGAGATGATCTTTATGCTCTCCAAAATGGTCTTATCAAGGGCAGAAGAAAGAAGGGAGGCAGGCAACTGGCGTGCCCAAACAGCCCTATTCTATTTGTGTCAGTCACAGACACATACCAAGGATTACTCTGGTACATGTTGCTGAATACAAGCATGTTTGTAACTCCTGCTCAGAAGATACAGGTTGAAAACTGTTCAGCTTTTACAGGAAATATTACTGTTGCAATGCTGTCAAGGTCACTGTCAGCCTGGGTTATTTGTTGTATAAGTGCTAGCCACGAAAATCAGGCTTAGCTAAGGGATATAATTCATACACTCAGCATTTTGTGGATTATGTCCTTTAGCTTTCCCTCATTGCCATTTTGGATATTCATTTAGCTCTGATATACGAGTGTTGCAATTTCTCTTTGGGGTAATTTCCCCATGTGGTGCAGTGTTTTGCTGTATATTCCTTCATCACAGGCATACTGACTTGCTCTGTATGAGTGATTTTATGCTTATTGTTACCTTTGAATGCAGATGGTTCAACTTTGGACAAAACAACAGGAAAATGCAGGTTGCGCAGGAAAAATTGTCAAGGAAAAAATTACAAAACCCACAAGTAATATTAACAAGGAAGCTCCTGTGGTTAAGGCACCCATAGGAAAGTCAGGAAACCTTGTATCTATCCCCAGTTCTGATCCAGACTTCTTCAGGTTTCTGATTTCCAGGTGTCTTAGATTTTATTTATAAAACAAAGATTATGGTATTTCCCACCTCATGGTTTTATTGATACTAGCTGAATTCCTGATTCTAAAATGTATCTAAGGAAGTATTACAAAGAATCGTTCCAGTGTATACATATGTTTTTGTTATCTTAGAAAGTTAAAGGCATCTAACAAGAGTGGAAAATAAAACAATTTTTTCTGTCCAACAAAGCAATTAATCTGTGTAATCAGAACAGCCTCTTGATTGTGCAATCCATAACACATTCCCTTTAATAATGATGTGTTAAAGTCTAAAGAATGTGTGCACGTGCTTATCCCTTGTGTGCCAGTCTAGCTGTGGCAGTAATTTTGAACTATGAATAGGAAAAGAATATCTCTTCTGAGATACTACGTTGAAAAATGTGTAACTCATTCTGTAAGATTTTCAGCCAACATGTAATTTTTTTTCTTTCCTGTTAATTCTGAAGTTACTGTAATATATTAGCTTTCATCCTTCAGTTGCCTGGTTCTCATTCATTATATTTCTAGCTAATGTTAGCTTTTGTACTACAATGCCACAACAGTTCCTTTACATCCTTTATGTCCTAGATGTGCAGGCACCTTCATCGCTTAAGAATGTTGCCTGTTTTTCTCCAGCTCTGACTCAGTGAAGCATCTCGGCATAAGACTTTCTCACTGCTTATGCCTTCTAAACTCATTAACGCATTTAAGTGGACTTGAACACGATCAGTTCTACTGCACAGTTCAACCTACAGCAAATCCCCAGAATCAACCAGCCTGAAACTTCTGAGCCTGAAATTTGACTCCCAGGGTTGTCCTCTCAGGCCCCATCTTCTGTGTTGCAGACAGTTTGGGTAGAGAAAAAATAATGGGTATAGTTGCTTACACAAATCCTTTTTTTTTTTATTCTGATCCTATTTATACATCTGAAGAAATCATTTTAAAAGTGTTTCAGCCTTTTCTGCTGATTAACTATCAACCACTTTCAACTGGGTTTTCCCTTCCTTCCTTTTGTCCTGTCTCCTAAAAAATAAATTAATAATAATTAATAATTAAAAAAAAAAAAAATCGATGACTGTCAAGTATTAAGCCTCTCTGACCAAATGGAGAAACTTGATGTACCCTAGGTCAGCTATTACAAATGCACATTCAGTTCGTATTACTGCCATCTAAAGGTACAGGTCACCTGTCATGGTGTACCATGTTTAAAAGTGACTGGAACAGCCTTCTTTTCCCTATGACTTACCTATCAATAGGGAGATGGTTTACAGTACTTACTTTGGACACAAAAGTAAAATTTAAATTATCTTAGTTCCCTAGAAATGCATAAAATTATCCATTGCTTAATCAATTGTACACATTCATGCTCTCTCCCACAGAAGAGGCTGGATCAAGGGTCTACGTTATTGATGTAATTATGTTGATTGTAAAATAAAATGCAATTGATACAGAGTATTTTCTCCGTTTATTTGCCTTATGTGGCACACAAAGACAAACAGTAGGTTACCTCTGAATTTTCATTTCAAGTATGTTAAACACATTTATATGTAAAAATTATGAGAAAGCAAATATGGCATTCATATACCATGCCCTAAGTAAACTGCATATTACTTGTAGCCATTCTTCTGATCAGGAGCCCCTTGGACTCCACCAATGGAGGCATCTACCTTGCTCGCAGAGACACTACTGAGTGATGCACAGTGCTTTCCTCCCATCAGCACTGCAAAATTAGTGAAAGGGTTGTAGAAAGAGCCTCCTTGTCACAGCCTAGAATTTCAAACTGCATTAAAAATCCTAATGTTGCAGTTTAACTCTCGATGGTTTGGTTTTTTTTAAAAGACTGTGTTCTTAAGTGCTTGCAAATTCATGTTTTGGCTCAAATTCTCGTCTTGTGGCACAAACACCCACAGTTACTCCAGACTACTCTTGCTTAACCTTCTGCATGAGCAGCCCAGCAAAGGAGGTTCCTTGATTTCAGATTCTAGAATCTATCTTGCTTTCTTTGGTCCAAGAGGATAAGTGTTGTCCCCCATATATTGTGTGCCTGAGTTCAGCTTTTCTCATGTCCTTGTTTCATATATACTACACACTGTCAACCCCAAAAGCAGGGGCTCATACGTCTCATCTCCCATTCCTGTATCTCATAGACAACTCCACACATCCCAAAGATATGCACGGCTGATTTTTTCAAAGATGTGGCTTTGGTTATCACACGTGTATCTTGACTGACATATGTGCTACATACATTTGGCTTCACAGTTCATAAACCACAAAATAAGTCATCTTTACAAATCCTTAATATTACTGGCTGCTTCATTCTTATTTTTGTTGCTTTAGGTTAACAGTCTCATTGAAGCTTCCTATAGATTGACCTGTTTAGAGATGATCCTGGGAAATGTGTCCCTACTTCTATTGCAGAGATAGAAAGTTCTTCTCAGTCCAGAAAGAATTCCAGAATATTTTCTCCCTTCTTACATTTCAGCCTGTCTGTCAGTCTGAGATTTAAAAGTGAATGCTGATTTGATCCACCCAGAACAAGAGTATGAAGTTACCTCTTCAGCTTACTTGAACAATACACAACAAGTTATATCCTGTTTGCAGTAAAGGAACTCCATCCAGAATCAGGCTCAGAGCAGAGACAGCCCCTCGCACTTAGCTTTTCTTACTGCAGCACCTGATATGTTTGCTTTTGGAAGATGAGAGCTATTAATTCAGTGAAGAGCTTAATTACCCAGCTTTGCTCTGCATTGGCCTCCTTATAACCTGGTCTTCATACAACAGGAGTGTTCTTGCTCAGAACGAGAGAGCTGCACAGTAGAGTGAAATAAAGTTGATACCAACTTCGTAACAGCATCATAACTCCATTGTGTAGCTGTAATGGTGTTTCTTAGCCACCTCACTCCCAAAAGTTACTGTAGTGCATAATAGTGCTTTTCGAAGGCTTGTCCAGCACAAGGAGATCACTGTCAGGCTACCTATACTTTCAGGCTGTTCTGATGAGGCCATATGCTGTCATTTACTTCCCCACCGTACCACTTGGCCATCCAGCTCGTGTCATGTTTACTGATGAGCCCATGGTGCCGTCAACACCAACTTAGACAGAACTTGAAGTAAGCCCATTTTGGCAAGTGCTGTTGCTGTTTAAATCCTGGGAAGTTGTTGTTTCATGTACATTGATGAGGGTGAGCATGTGTTTCATATCTGGTCTGGTTTTTTGATAATTGGGAGACATACTTTCTTTTCTTAGGCATGTCTAAAACAGAAAACAGAAAGGAAAGGTTAAAACTGAGGGTTCCTATGAAAGGCAATTTTTAAAAAAGTTTGAAAGTGTTGCTTTTTCTCCTTGGTAACCATACATTACACCTTTTCCATTTGTTTGTCACCAGAAGCACTCAGTACAAAGGAAAGCTGCTGTTCCTTGGTCAGTCAAGGAGCTTTATAGGACAAAAGCCTTAGTCACAAAAAGAAATTTATATTTAATTCAAGTTTTCATATGAAAAGCTCTTGTGACTGTATTTCCACCTGCCTTCAGTACAGGTCAGTGCCCAAAATATTTTCAACAAGTTGTCAAAGTAAAGCTCCACTCCTGACACCGGTCTTAATTTTAATGTCCCTGTTGAGTTTAGTGGAGATTAGGCACAATCTCCTCTAGAGGAGAGGACAAGGCAACCTTTAAGAACTTAACAGGCATTTTAAATAATGAAGCTCACTTGGGAGATCAGGGCAATATTAAACTTTGCTGAAAGCTAGGTTTTTGCCTGAGACTGGACCTCACCCAAGAGTAAAATAGTTGTAATTTCACCAGAGTGGTTATCTTCACTACATGGCTCTGCTTTTTTTTTAACTGCACCACTAAAACTGGGACTTTTTTTTTTTAAATATGGGAAGATGGGGTTTCTTTAAAGATCTGAAATTCTTTCAGGACACTGAGAAGAACGGGGGCATCTGTCTCTTCTGAGTGATATCCTTGCTTTCATACCTTCATCCTAGCAAATTTCTACAGGATTTATCTTGTCAAACTTTAGTCTGAATGGCACAAATTACTGGCAGGATTGTCAGTCTAAAAAAGAGACAGGCATAAATTTAATTGCTCCCTGAAGATACATGAAAAGCTACATTTAGCTGCAGCTAATTAGATATTCTCCAATCAACAGTTATAATTCATCTGCTGAGGAACAAAACAAGAAGGCAAATATGAAATAGGCAGCAAAAGTTAAAACTGACCTCCCAAAATGCTGGAGTTGTTTTGTTTTTAATTCAAAACACAGCCGGTGTTGCACTGTACCGACATCAAAGACTGACGCTGCCTCTAAGCCAGTAGGCACAGAGGGGGTGACTTCACTACCTCTGCAGACAAAGCATAGATCTGCTTCTGTGAAGTGAGCTTCCCCAATGCCTCCTCTCCTGCCTTTCCCCAAACTACTATCTAGAATTAAGGGTATGGATAAAACCCCAAGGAGGTTCTTTTCCAAGGATCTTAAAATGTCTAACAAGAAAGACAGAGCTTCACAGAAATGCCCATCACCCATTTACAGGTATGGAAACTGAGGCACAGGTGGACTTGAATTTATTCAACATGCTGCCACAGAAAGCAATGCCATAGGTGGGGAAGGGATCCCAAAAGCTTGTCCCTCTATCTCAGGCACATGCTGTTCCCAAGTACCAAACCAGAAGAGCAGTTGATGTGCCCTTAAACAGAAGAGTAGCTCACACTCAGAGTAATCGGAAGCAGAAATGGGCAGCGGTGTGCAGGAAACACCTGTCAAGTTTGAGTTTGACCAGGGTGTAGTGAAATGTTTTATCTCTTTGGAACTCCATCCTGTATTCCTCATTCACCTGAGTTTCCTCTGGCTTTGAAAATCCTGTGTGCGTATTTAAAAGATAATCCTAGCAGAGGAAATGGGGGGCGGGGG
>NW_010233973.1:0-26836 GCF_000690775.1 Eurypyga helias | reverse complement strand
CCCACCACCCCCCCTGCCCTCTCCTCATCATCGACAAAAAAAAAAATTAAGTAGAAGCTGTAAATCACTGTATGGAGCTTACCAAACTAATCCCCTTTGCAACTGACAAGTAGAAAAACCTAGTAAATATAGCTCCTGTCCATTTTCACATGGCAAGAGTTTTGTCAATTCATGGGAAGAGATATCCTTCCAAAAATGTTTAAATGAGGCTCTGTATTCCTCCCTGTCATCCTTCTGCTCTGAGCTGAAGCACAATGATCCTCTCCCTGGATTTGTTCCATCCTTCAGAGTGGTGCATCAGATTTTTATCCATTTCATTGCTTATTGTTTATTACTAAACCATTAACTTCGAAGTTTTCAGAATATTGATTGATTAACCTTCACAAAACTTCTGTGAATTAGCAAACTGTTCCTAGTTGAATTTAACATGCAAGGAACAAAACACTGTATTTAATGTTATACAGTATTGGGTAAATTTCCTGATTCTGCCGGAAATGGGTACTGAATAAAAGGAGTTTGTATAAGCAGACAGTGTGTGGCCAACTGTTAGAAAGGTTAAAACAGAAACAGCCAGTAGGCAAATCAAAGGAAGGAGAGGAAAATTGCTTCTATAAAAGTAGATATGGTAGTAAAATCATAGAATCATAGAATCTTTTAGATTGGAAAAGACCAAAAGACCAAGTCCAAACATTAACCTAACACTGCTAAGTCCACCCTTAAACCACGTCCCCAAGCACCACACCTACATGTCCTTTAAATACTTCCAGGGATGGTGACTCAATCACCTCCCTGGGCAGCCTGTTCCAGAGCCTGAAAACCATTTCTGTGAGGAAATTTTTCCTAATATCCAATCTAAACTTCCCCTGGTGCAACTTGAGGCCATTTCCTCTTGTCCTTTCACTTGTTGCTTGGGAGAAGAGACCAATACCCACCTCTCTGCAACTGGATTGGACTCCATTCACCACAACTCTTTAGGCCCAGCCATTCAGCCAGTTTTTTACCCAGCAAATTGTGCATCCATCCACACCAGGATCAGCCAATTTCTCCAGGAGAATGCTGTGGGAAACAGTGTCAAAGTCTTTATTAAAGTCTAAGTAGACAACATCCACATCCTTGCCCTCATCCACTAAGCAGGTCACATTGTCATAGAAGGAGATCAGGTTATTCAGGCAGGACCTGCCTTTCACAAACCCATGCTGATTGGGCCTGAGCACCTGGTTGTCCTGTATGTGCCACCTGACGGCACTCAAGATGATCTGCTCCATAACCTTCGCAGGCACCAAAGTCAGACTGACAGGCCAAATTGTTCCCTGGATCCTCTTTATGGCCCTTCTTGTTGATGGGCATCACATTTTCTAACTTCCAGTCAACTGGGACCTCCCTGATTAGCCAGGACTGCCGGAAAGTAGCTTGGTGAGCACTTCCTCCATCTCCCTCAGTACACTTGGGTGGATTCTATCTGGTCCCATGGACTTCTGTGTGTCTAAGTGGTGCAGCAGGTCACTGACCATTTCCTCTTGGATTGGGGGGGCTTCATGCTGCTCCCTGTCACTATCTACCAACACAGGGGGCTAGGTACCCTGAGAACATCTGGTCTTACTATTAAAGGCTGAGCCAAAGAAGGCATTAAGTACCTCAGCCTTTTCCTCATCCTTTGTCACTATGTTTGACCCTGCTTTCAGCACAGGGTGGTGATTCCTCTTAGCCCTTCTTTTGTTGCTAATGTATTTATAGAAAAAAAATTTAATTGCCTTTTACAGCAGTAGCCAGATTAAGTATCATTTGAGCTTTGACCCTCCTAATTTTCTTCCTGCGAAAACTCATAACATCCTTGTAGCTCTCCTGAGTTGCCTGCCACTTCTTCCAAAGTCATAAACTCTCATTTTTTTCCTGAGTTTAAGCCAAAGTTCTCTGGCCTTCCTGGATTCCTTTGTCTTCCTGGATTGCCTCCCAAGGGACTCTGTCAACCAGGACCCTAAACAGGCCAAATTGTGCCCTCCAGAAGTCTGAGGGAGCAGTTCTGCTGACCACCCTCCTTTTCCAAGAATTGAAAACTCTATCATTTTATGATTGCTATGCACAAGAAGGCATCCAACTGTCACATCATCCACAATTCCTTCTCTGTTCACAAACAACAGGTCCAGCACCTGTTGCTGGGCACCTTCTTTAGCTGGCTTACTCACCAGCTGTGTCAGGAAGTTATATTCCTCACACTCCAGGAACCTCTGAGATTGTTTACTCTCTGCTGTGTTATGTCTTCAGCAGATAACTGGTAAGTTTAAGTCCTCCACAAAAACAAGGGCTAGGGACTGTGAAAATTCTCTCAGCTGCTTATAGAATATTTCATCTGCCTCTTCATCCTGGTTGGGTGGGCTATAACAGACTCCCACCATGATATCTGCCTTGTTGGCCTTTCCCCTGACTCTTACCCACAAGCACTCAACCCTGTTGTCAACATCACTGATCTCTAGACAATCAAAACACTCCCTAACATACAGGGCTACCCCACCATCTCTTCTTTGCCTGTCCCGTGAAGCATTTATAGCCGCCCATTGCAGCACTCCACTTGTGTGGGTCATCCCACCATGTTTCTGTGATGGCAACTGTATCATACTGTTCCTGCTGGACAATGGCTTCTGGCTCCTCCTGTTTGTTGACCCATTCTGTGTGCATTGGTATAGATGCACCTTAGTTGGTCTATTGATCTGCCATTTTTGGGGAGAGAGAAGGTCTAACTCCTATGTGACTATTCTCAGGCGCTTCCCTGGTTTCTAGAACATCAACAATCCCTGTGTCTTTGCTGTCACATGGGTCTCCATCCCCTACCTCCACTGAGATGGCAGACCGAAGGTCCCTGCCAGCACACCATCCCTCAAACACTAGCATGTCCCACCCCAGGCTTGTCTCCAGTGAGCCTGGTTTTATGCCTTTCCCCCTTCAAATCTCATTTAAAGTAATAAACCGTCGTACACATAAACTAGAGCAATTTTATGGAGTATTGCAGAGTAAAATGAACAGTCAGTATTTCTGAATATCAGGCTACTCATACTGGATGTTAGAGGTGTGAGTTCAACTCCAGGCTCCTACAGGAGACTAAAGGTCCTGGAACAGGTTCACAGCTAACAAACAGAGAGATAAAGAAGAGACCAAGTGAAATGTAGCCCCACATTAAGTGCTTGAGCCCTTTAGATGCTCCAAGTATGTTCCAAAACAGGTCTCACTTTGGGTAGTGAGAAAAAGAAACTGAGATGTGAGATAAGGGCTACTTTTTCCCAGGGTCTCAGTCATCTCAGGTGAGACTTTAAGCAGTCACTTCTATTCACTTGAAATCCATAGATCAGTGGACATTTGGACGCTGGTACCTATAGGTAACTTTTTTGTACATCTCACATTGTTTGAAGGACTATATACAATTTCTAAATCATGGATTACATCTCATGTCTTCACCATTAATGCTAAGGAGTCAAGCAGTATTGATTCATGTCTGCTTTCTGCTATCCAGCTGGATTACACTGGAAATCCTTTTTTTACAAGTGGGGATGTGCCAGTGAGTCACCCAAAATCTCCTCTTGCCCAGCCCACTTGAGGCAGATTGGAGCATGGACTCCTGATGAAAGGTTTCACTAGCTGGGTGATTGTTTAAAGGGGATAGAAAGAGAACCAGCAGCAATTTAAAACACAGCATCTACAGCTGATTTCTTTGTCAGGTGCCCAAGTAAAATTCTTGGGCAATCCCTGAGAAAGTGTCAAATTCCAGGTTAACATTGAAAAGAAGGGGGTGGGGGGGTGGGGGGGAGAGGTGTTGAAAAAAGAATTCACTGTCTACTTAAGTCCTACTGTAGGCAACTTGGTCAAGGCCTACCCCTGACAACTGAGATTGAGCCAAATATGTCACTGCTTCAAGCCTGCAAAAGCCCACAAATTTGTATTGCAAACTATGGTTCTGTTTCTTTAACAGGTTCTGCAAAGGAGAGCAATGCCTTGCCTTCACCACCCTTACTGCTTTCATTAGATCTGATATTAAACATGTCAGATGGAAAAAGGCAAAGAGCCTATGAGGCAAAGAGCAGGTTCGAGTTTAATGTGGGTTGTATTCAAGGCCTGTAAAATGGGGATAATACCATTTGCCTAACTCACAGGAGATCAGAAGTTTGCAAAGCATTCTGCAGATGTCAGAAGAATTACAGTGATCACTAATTAGAAAATAATCATTCAACATAGTCTTTGATTCCAGGCAGATTTCATGCTCTACCCTTTCTGTTAAAACGGTTGAACTGCAGTTTCATTTATCTTCATTGTCTGCTGTTTTGAAGTAATGGGAAAAGTTCGCAGTGAAGGCTTTGAGGTGTCTTCCTGTTATCAAGAGTTCCTATTAAATACATTAAATTGATTTAAGCCTATTAGTTTATCAAAAGAGCATAATCCTATTCTTCAGCTTTCAAGGGAAAGCAGCGACTATCTCAGTTAATTACTGTTTCCTTGCTGGTACCCCAGAGCAAGCAAATGTTCCACAGTCCAAAGTAGTTGGTAATGACTGGGAACAAACATGTATGTATTGGTCCTACTGGCTCATAAGATTAGTTGGAAAAACTGGGAAAAGTATGGACTGTAAAACAACTGACTTTTCTTCACAAAAGAACCTGAGTCTTGCAGCTTACAGAAAGTATGTTTTACTTGGTGCTTATATAAAAACAGGTTATGAAAGAGCCCTAAATGACATAGATATGTAACCTATGAGTCGCCAGACAAATTAATCAAATGCAGACAAAACCAGTTTTGACCAGATTTCAGCCATTTTCAGTACTCCAGCGTAACGCAAAGTGTACACACACTGAAGAGGACTGAAGAGGTGCAGCTGCCTGCAGATCCCACTTGTCCTCATCATGCTGCTCCAGAGGTATATTGAGCTACAAGGGGGAAAGGAGCTGGTGTGTGCCCCCTGATGTGCGGAGTCCTGGTACATCTCACCCCTAACGGATGGAGGAAGTGCATCCCAGGGTGGGAGAGATGAACAGGACTGAAGGAAAGGGAACGGGTGGACAAAGCAAGCTGGGTGCAGGAAGAGGCTGGTGGCATGAGGGGGAACAAAGCATTTTGCCTCACACAGGTTTGAATTCGAGCCAGAGTGTGTTATGAAGCAGAAAGCTTTTTGAAGTGTATTTCAATAAATTTGCCCATATTCTTAAGAGATTTCTAATAAAATAGTCCTGTCAACACCAGTGAATCTTTGATTTATACTGACTGGGGATTTATCCTTCTGCTGAGGTATTTCTAAAGTACCTGTAGTTTTGTTATACTAGAGAGTCAGAGTTATTCTGACATATGTATTATTAGTTATTATGGACTGTCATCAACCCTTCAGTCAGCTGGCCATGAGTCATTAAAGAAAATCACTCCTAATTAAACATTCATCTAATTATTCTTGCCAGAAACAAATGAAATATGCAACCAATATGTTCTATAACAGCTTCAGAAGAGCACCACTAGGATTTGTGAAGCCAGATAATTGAATGCACAGGGAAGCTTTTCAACATGTTACATTAGGAAAGAATCCATCCCTACCTTTTAACTGTCTTATGAACATTTCAAGCAGTATTTAATGTCAGACTAGATTTTGGAGCAAGGCACATTAATGACTACAGTAATTGCTCTTTGTGAGAACAGATTTGAGTGACAACACTTTCTCTAACCTCCAGGGCCTTACTTTCCTATGAACAGCTTAATGTTTAAACAAACCGATTTCTCAATATTCTACCAAAAAAAAAAAAAAAATCCCTGTAGAGGCTCACATAACTATTTTTCTGTATGTAATTAAAAAGAAAAGACATAGCAAAACATTTTTCTTTGGTGTGTCACTGTATTGCTAGTCTGTTTCATGCATGCATGTATGTGCATCTAAGTAGTACGATGTTGACCCATACAGAATGACTTCAAAATGCCTAGAGCTTATCGTTCCGCCTATGTCTGAGAGTATAAATCTAATTATAAAGTGCCTGGAATAGTTTTGTGATTCCTGCAAATTTCTTTCTTGCCCTAACTTATCTCGGCTTAAAAAGTCTTGAATATGCAGTAGCTAAAGATTTTCTTCCCAATGTGTGGACATACATGATGCAAATTGCTTATATACATTTGACTGAAATCAGTTGAACTTTCTTAGTATTAAAATCTAGTATAGCTGAAGGGAAAAACAGAAATGAGGTTTAGCAATATTTGCCTCATCAAAAGGACAAATGGATTAGGTGAGTGTTCATTTCCACTTCAAATTCATCCCAGAAGTCTGGCCTTTGGGTTTGGGGTTTTTTTTTGGTGGGTTGTTTTTTTTTTACTGCATAATCCAATAACCATTAACAGATATGTGCCAAAAGATATATTGTGTCTTCAAAAAATGCTACAGTAATGCCACGAAATTCTCAATTGCAATAAAATAATTTCTGTTAAGAAACTTCCTCCTTCTCAATCTGAAGAAAACGTAATAGGAATTATAGGAAAATACACTGAAATTTTTGGGGTTTATGCTGTTCAAATACATGTCAAAACCCTTGAGATTCAGCAGGTTGCTTCTAATACCATCACATCTGAAAGTTATCAGGTTCTGACGTGCTACTTCTCTGTAATTATTTATTAAAAGACCTAAAATGAATGTTTCAAAAGGATTTTGCAGAGAGGTTGGAGTTTGAGTTTGTTGCTCCATCCTGACAGCTTTTATGTGCAGGAATTTTAGAAACCCACTGGTTGAAGCAGGTAGGTGCTGATGTCCCTTTGAAATCAAGGCTTACAGATGTTTCTTATGAAATCGGTAGGAAGTAGAAATCTAAGAAACTTCAAAAATCTAGCCTGTATGCTCTCTAGAATAACCCCCAATTGGAAGCAAGCAGTGCAATGCCTGATATGGCTTGAGAGTGCAATGTAAATTGGTTATATCTTGGAGTTTTCTTGAGACCAGCCTGACATTTCACAGATAACTTACTGTTCCCGGGACTTTTCTCAGTAAACATAAAATATTTCAGTTTTTCACTGGAAGAATTGTATTTTGAACTCATAGAACTGACTGTTTAATCATATTTTGATTCCAAACACAAATTGTTTCATATTTGCCAGGAACTGGTAATTCAGCAAGACAAGTTATCATTGTTGAGAACAATTACTAGAGTCAAGATGTTGAATAGGTATGAATGCTTCTGTAGTTTTATACATGGTAAATATCTGTTTTCTGGCATTCACAACAATTGTGCTCATACCTGGGGCTCAAATACTCCCCTCTCCAAGAGCCACATGTGTGTCACCTGAAGCTGGCAGTCACAGAACAGCCATCACATTATCAATATACTTTTATGCTATAGGAATATTTTGTGCCTCTTGAATGCCACCATCAAATTTTCTTCTTTCTCATTCTTAAAACACAATCAATTTAGCTTTATTTTCCAGTTATCATAACCAGAGATAACTGCTGATCTTCATCCACAAATCATATCTGCTTTACCACATTGACCAGATTAGTCATCAAATAGTCAGATCCGTAGTGATCTTTCTCTCTTGGTTTCCTTATTATCATTTTATTAGCTGCAAGTTCCTACAAAACCACACACTTCCTTTCCAAATCTGACTACCACTGCTCCCGTAAGATGGAGGAGTATTTTAGCAAGCTGTGACCATAGGCAAATGGCAATTAAGAAATTACCACTATGACTGCATCCCTCTGTGATTGCCAGCAGGCACCAGCGAAACCCTACAGCATCTCACACAGCGCCCGAAAGTGTGAAAAGCAGAGGAAGCATCAAGGCAGTAAACCAACAGCAGACCGATGTATAGGTAGACTGGAGGAGCAGGGTCCCTGGGAAGGCTGCCTGGCATGATTGTTCATGCAGCTGAAGTACCTGATTTGCTTCTCCTGCTACCTCCCGCAGACACCATCAGAATGGAGCACGTTTTCCCGCAGGAGATTTCTGCTTTCACGTGTGCTGCAACGTGTTAATATCTTTATCAGTGATCTGGATGAGGGGAACGAGTGCACCCTCAGTAAACCTGCAGATGACACCAAGTTGCCCAGTGTACCAAGGGATTGTTCCCCTGTACTGGGCACTGGTGAGGCTGCACTTTGAATCCTCTGTTCAGTGTGGGGCCCCTCACTACAAGACAGACACTGAGGGGCTGGAGCGTGTCCAGAGAAGAGCAGCGGAGCTGGGGAAGGGTCTGGAGCACAAGCCCTGTGAGGAGCAGCTGAGGGAGCTGGGGGTGTTCAGCCTGGAGAAGAGGAGGCTCGGGGGAGACCTTATCGCTCTCTACAGCTGCCTGAGAGGAGGGTGCAGGGAGGTAGGGTTTGGTCTCGTCTCAAGAGCTAAGTGATGGGACAAGAGGAAATGGCCTCAAGTTGCACCTGGGGAGGTTTAGATTGGATATTAAGAAAAAAATTCTTCACAGAAAGGGTTGTCAGGCACTGGAACAGGCTGCCCAGGGATGTGGTTGAGTCACCATCCCTGCAGGTATTTAAAAGATGTGTGGATGAGGTGCTTAGGGACATGGTTTAGTGGTGGGCTTCTCAGTGTTAGGTTAATGGGTGGGCTTGATGATCTTAATGACCTTTTCCAGTCTAAAAGATTCTATGATTCTATGATAGCATTGAATTTGTGACTCACTCCTCATGCAGCAAGTGCAGCATGCTCTCCTCCCATTGTACCGCTGGCAGCCATAACTGCCATCTGCATCAGCCCTCCTCTCATCACCCTCTAGCTCAGCAATGGGACCAGCCCTGGCTTCAGACTCTGTGAGAACAGGACTACCTCCATGGGTGCTCCGTCTTGTGAGATGGACAAATTTAAAGCCATGCCCTGTGTTTAGTGTTTCCAACTAACTAGCTGTAGACCAGTCTCTGCTTAGCCCCAAGGGCTTTTTTAACAAACCCTTTTGACTTTCCTGTGTGCTGTCTGAAGGGACCTAGTGCTTAACTTTAGATTTTTGCTTCTATTCTGGGGACTAGTTGGCTACATCTTCACTTTGCAGCATCTAAACATATGGGCATCTACATTCTTTATCACATGTAGCTGAGAGTCCACTGAGCAATAAGGAGACTTATTTGTGCTAACTGTTCATTTTACATTGTTTTTAATAGTGCAAAATAAGGATTTAAATTTGTTTGTATACAGAACCCAAATTATTTTTATGTTCAGCTGCCAGAGTAAAATTTTGCTGCATGCAGATTTCCTTTTCTAAGAAGCTATCTAAAAATAAATGCTGTACACCTGCCTCATCTCTGTATACCATTCAGTAACTTTAAAACTAAACATGTATGTAGCACTGTGTGCAGTCTAGAGAGGGAACTTCACATGCACCACCTTTGCTCACAGTCTTATTTGCCTCTCACTTCAGAGAGTTTAGACTGTCTTAGCCCAAGCTTCCCCCCAAAAACCACTTTTGATATAACACGCTTTAACTTTTGGTCAGCCCTGAAGCGGTCAGGTAGTTGGACTAGATGATCATTGTAGGTCCCTTCCACCTGAAATTATTCTATTCTATTCTATTCTATTCTATTCTATTCTATTCTATTCTATTCTATTCTATTCTATTCTATTCCACTCCATTCCACTCCATTCCATTCCATTCCATTCCATTCTATACCAAAACCCCATTTTCTTGCTCTTTCCTTTATGGAGGTTTGCCCACACTGGCAGATGTAGCAGTGCAAGGTCAGTCATGACACAAACCAAGGCCAGAATCATATTCCAGCACTGGGAAGGTCCCACATCTCACACAACTGCTGGTGCACTGGCTTGTAGGACAGACTCATTCTCCAAGACTGTATGAATTGGCAAATTGAGGTTTTTGGTTCAGATTGGGCCTCAACAAGGTTTGCGCTGTCAGATACACCTCAGTTTCAGGAATTTACATCATCCGGATTTCTGTTTCACACCAGGTATTTCTGTCTTCTGAAAGAAATGGTCTTGTTTTCACATTCTGGAAAACACTGTGACTGTTGTTATGTTGCTACAGCAATACACCACTGGTTAATAGCTATCTTGGAAATTCATATCAGGTCTCTTCAACCATTTTTATTCTTCTCTTGTCTATTAAATCGGATTGCTATCCTTGGCCACAGTTGTTCTCCCATTGATCTCTGGCCTGTGCTAGTTAATGTAATGCCCCTAAAATTTCATGGTAACCTCACCTTCTCCAAAGTTATATAGATTATTTGCTCATAAATCAAGGATATATAACTGGCTACAGTGGCATCTGTAAATATAACACAAACTAAATGTATCTGGTGCATATCGCCAGGACCAATGAAGAACAATGAAACTTGCACTCTTTACCATCACTGAAGGATTTCAAGAAATAATGTGGACAGAGGAGTACTTCTCAACTTGAAGTTGCTTATCTCTTACTGCTTGGGTATGCTGTTTAGAGGTGGGAGGTACATGTTTGAATGTCTTGGAGAATAGATTAAACAATGGGTTTCTATTTGCTGGCCCTGGTCAGGGGACCATATGCATATTATATGAAAGTTTTAAGGCAGCCTTTTCCTCCTCCAGTACTGAGTACTGAGGTCAGCTGGCCAAATCAGAGCCTAAACTAAACTGGGGACCAGCTAGCCTGATCTGACGCAGCTGCGTCCCACTGCTTTTGAAAGTATAGCGACTAAAAGGCAAAAAAAATGTAAATCTGAGAAAGGTTCTCCTACTGTGTTGGATAACCAAACAAAGCACACTGCTGACATAAAAAGCATTTTCAGGGAAAAGTTGCACTGTGGCATGAATTAAAAGTTTTTTTCATTTATACCTGTGACATTGAAATGACAACTTGCAACTCGCACTTTAGGGCATAAAATAAGGTCAGAAAAAGAATTCCCTGAGGCTGAAAGATTTGCAGAGTTGTGTCAAAAAAAGGCACTGTAGAGTAATCTTACCTTCTGCTGGAATATCTACGAATACCAGTGAAGACAAGTGATTGGACTAGTCAGTGGTGTGTGGCATTAAGATTCCTACAGAAATAATCACTTCAAAATTACTGAGAGACATGATAGGTGCATACTGTCTTCACCTGTGAAAATAAAAATGTTGTGGGTAGACTACAGTATAAAACATGCAATTGCTATCAAGTGAGCATGAAAAGCTTTATCTTTGATGATTATTACCATTTTTAGATGACATGGCTTGGGACAAGGAAATTCTTTTTGTCATGAATTGCTCAGATGTTGCGGTTCCTGGTTCAAGAGGTGTGGAGGCACCAATAAAACCACTGCAGTATATTATTGATACCTCCAGGCTAAACCATGACATATACACACTAAGGATTTCTTTCCCTGTCCCAAAATGTCCCAGCCAAACAATTTTAGGACAGCCCACCAACCTGAATGGCTGCAATAATTTGTCAAAAATAAGAATGGATATGATAGCTGCTGACATGCAGTAAGTCACAAGAAGGGAGGGGAAGGATATAGCAGAATGCCCCATAACCAATATAGATATAGTCACCAGTCACTCAGTGCAGCTATGAGCTTCCAAAGTTGTTGGAGAGTTGCTCCCAGAAATAAAATAAATCAGTAATGTAGTAAATGTTTCAGAATGGTTTTTAACTGTAGTCTATAGTATGTCAACATGAAACAATTTGATTAGCTTTCATTCTGCACTGAATACCTCAGAGCCCTCTCCTGGAGTTGGGCAAGTGCCCATGAATGCCAAGAGGAAAGTGTAGAGCTGTTTAGTCTAAGGAGGGAAATACAGTTTTTGTTGTTTTTTTTTAAATAAATCTACAAATATCACAGCCAAGATCAGAATAACACTGGGAGGCTGTTTCCTTCTTCCTACAATTTTGTCTTGCAGTGGAATCACACACTTCCTAATTTGAAATGACCACTTCTAATGGAAATATGGGGTTACATGTGAGTGATAATTTGTTGATTCTGGAATTAAAGAAGCAGAGGAAGTCTGCTTCAAACCAGATGCAGCAACTTTAAATTCCTTCCTCTCTTCATTCAGTATTTCTTATGCTGTTGAACAGAGAGGGTGTTATTAAGCTTTTTCGAACTACCATCACAGATGTAACAATGTAGCGCCAGTGGTTTTGAAAACAATGTAAGCTTATAGCAGGTGAAGATGCAGCCTGCAGTTTGTGCTTGTGTGTAGGCATGTGTGTTTGTTGAGGAGAAAAATGCATGTGCAAGAACAAATTTCTAGTTTTCTCCATTTATTTATTTTTAGCAATTTCTTGGTTGAGCCACTCTTCAAATTGTAAGCTGTTTCCAAACTTCCTTTAAAAGTCCTACCCTTTCCGGGAGACATTTGAGAGTTTTGAAAATAACCTTTTAAATGTCCATGTCCCATAAAAGAGATTGGACCACTTCTCAGTTAACATATAGTCAATCATCTAATAAGATTTAATCCAACTAGGAGACCAACTGAGAAATTGTTCTGGGGGCAGCTCTTATAAGTCAGGAACATATTTAGATGAGTAGTAGTGGTGGTGGTTTAGCAGCAGTAGTAAATGGATTTTGATCCATTTTCAATTTATTGAAGCCTTTCTCAACTCAATGTAAAACCTACTTTTAGAGTTAAAAACTGAATTAGAAAATAAAATCTAATATAACATCTTTTTTATGACATGGGAAATGAGAACAAAAAGAGAATTTCATCTTCTATTGTTCAACACTTAAAAATACTATTAATTTGAAACATTGAGAAAAAAATCTGTAGGACAGAGTAACTCCTATACTTAAGATGAAACCATAACTGTAGATTTCTTGAACTGCCTAATCTCCCTTCCTTTCTCATGAAAAAGACTTCCATATGAGAAAAAATATTGCATTTTTCTTTCAGCATGAATTGTCTTTACCTAACTAAATAGAAGACTCTTCCAAGAGTGCTAAGGAAAACGTATTTATCCTTAGGCAGAACATAAGTACACATGGTTATGAAGGTCAGCCTGATTTCTAATCTGAGTGAAATATACGTACCATATTTAGCAGATGCATGTACAAGTATGCCCATACAAGAAGAGAGAGTGAGAAAAGCAATTATAATTGCTATTCCCCAAATATATCGTGAATTCTCAGAATTTCATATTATGCTTTTACATTCCAAGAACAAAACTTCACAGGTCTTGCAGGGGGTGGGGAAGATAAGAGAAATTTCAGCTTCTGGCAGGACTTTTCGCTTGGTTAAATGTTGAAAAAAAAATTAAAACATCTTCAGTGAACTTCAATCCTTTTGTGATCTTTCCAAAAATTATATCAGTCCAAAAAGCAAATTTTATTCTAGGCAAAGTTGGATGGCAAAATTCTGCTCTCAGTGCAACACTTTAGATGCCCATGAACTGCATTAATCTGTCACTGGAAGTAGAATTTGATGCCACATATTTGTATTTTCAGCACCTATTAACAGGCCTACAAATAACTTACCTAACGAGTCTGCTATAGAGAGGATAGTCTGATCTTTGTACCTTGGGGAGCTTTTGTATTTAAACAGCATTAAGGAAGACAACTTGGCATAAGGATATTAATGTGTTTTATACATACACACAAAGGAAACACTCTTTGATCACTATTCAAATGAAATCAAAGCAAATCCATAGTCTTCATTTTTTTAGGCTGAATACCTATTTTATACACAAGCTAGGTCCTTTACCATGTACACCATCATTACAGCAAGGTATATGGCATATGCCTTCCTTGCTTCTTTTCCTTTGTGCTTTTAGGACATATGCTAAAGACAATTAGAAAAATAATTATTGTTCAGAATTGTTCCCTCTTTTTACACAATCTTGAAAGGGTGAAAAAGTTAAGAAATTTCATGCAGGTAGTAGAATGGCACAGCTGTCAAGGTCTGATCTCTCTTCCTTTTTTAAATTCTATTGTAACACAGTAAGAGTACAAAGATTCAATAGAAAAGAATTAAAGTAAAATCATTACATTTCCTATAGCAAATCATGACCAATTGCGTTGTGTCACTGAAGAGCATGAAGTGCAGTAAAGTCTAAAAAGCTGTAAGTGCCACATTATTCATTTTTACTGAAAATTTAAGAGGGCTTCTTGTAAACTCAATATTTGTCATATCATCCTTAAAGTAGGCCTTTCAACATTTCAAACAGTTGCTTCAGTACTGACCTTCAGAACCACGAAATATTTCTCATATCCAGTGAAAAGTGGATCACTTTGGCTACCAACATAAAACTAAAAACAGTGTTCAAAGTATAAACGCATGGAGATTGAGAAAAGAATTGCTTTTCCTCTTCTGTTTAAAGCACTTCAATGATTTTGTATCTTCATTTCTAGCCTTTGCAAGGATTATACTTTTAACCCAAAAACTCTCCGTTTAATAAGTGAAAAGAAATTTCTTCAAAACCTGGTATATCCACAATCCTTTGTAGTTTATTGTTCTCTGAAGTGAAAGATGCAAATGAAAAAGAAAACAGTTACCAAAGTGGTCTTCTTAGTTACTGAATGCTGATTGCTTGGGAAGATATTGACCTGCATCAACACTTCCCATATTCGCCAATAGACTGATTGGTCTGGTGTGAATTTTAAATTGGCTCCCACAAAATGAAATATTGCACAGGCGGAGAGATCAGTAGAAGAGTTCCTGTTCCAGACTCAGTTTATGGCATAGGTAACATCTCTGAACAGCTTCTTAAAGCCTGATGCTTTTCCTTTCTTTACTCCTTGTGCAAGCGCATCTGCACACCCCATGTCAATAATTTACAGGACCTTTTTGTAATTCTTTAATGTTGCATAACCATCTACCACCTCATCCCACTCCACCTTAGTATTTAGGATGTTTGGATTATATCTGTCTCAACACCTCTGTTTCATAATAGAAAAAAAATCACTGACAGGGACTCCTACTGTCTCATGCTGGACGTGTGCCTCCATAACAGGGGAGACCATTTTCTTGTGATCACAAAGCATGCCTTCGCGGTTACTCAGCCTGCCGTAGCCAGCGACTGCTTGACACGTGCCGCTAGCTGCCAGCACCAAGCCAGGCATTACGCTATACCCCGGTGCAAGTTTAGCTTCTGACCGCAGGCAGACAAAGCCATCTGGCTTGGTTCCTTATTGCTCATAATGATGATGATGGACCTCAAGCATTAGCTCTTGGCTATGCCAAACTCTGACTTGGTGTTTTTTTTTTTCCCCCTCTACATTCTGTAATAGGTAATTAAGAGCTGAAATTGCACCAAGTACATAACAAAATGCTTATGGAGAATTAACGCTTCTTCGGAAGGAAATTTACAGCCTCAGTACCAAGCAGCAGCAGCAGCCTGCGCCCGTCCTGTATTCCACAATCTGTAATTTCAGCTACATATCTATTTATTCCAATGCTGCAGCATTCCATTTCTGAATGAGTTCCCACATCATGGTGACACATGCCTAGCATTATTGCATTTTAGACAGCCATCTGTACTGATATATTCAGCCAATAATTTGCCACCAGGAAATTGGTTCCTGGGAATATATTTTTTATGCAGAGTGCATGCATGCCTGTCTCTAATTTCTAAAATCCATATATCCTTGACGTATCTTGTAGGAAGTGGAAATCCGGTTTCATCCTGAACTGGTTGTAAAACATAATGCTTGATATTAATTAACGGGCAAGAACATTTACAACATAGTTCATCAGCAAAACCTTAGCACTAGGGTAGCAATCCCTGAAAGAAAAAGTAGTAGCACGGAGATGGCAGCTATCTAAATATGGCAAATGGCAGGGAAGAATGAAATAGGTCTGAAGGGACAAAGATCCTCTAACTGATGAAAGTTACGGCCTAAAAATATACTTCAGTGCAGATAAATATAGAATAATGGTTGTAAGAAAAATAATCCAAATGTGGGTTGTAGCATTTAGTGGAGCAATCTTACAGTACCCTGAAAAGAGGCAGGTAATTATTAACAAATAACCCTTCAGTATATTATCAGACTGGCTTATAATACCCATATGTAGTGAGAAATGGCTGCCTAACTTCAGATCATTAAGTCCATTTCCTGTGACACTAGAACATAGTTCACCAGATGGAAGACACATGAAATATTAAAAAGATACTAAACATGTACTTTAACTTCAGGCAGAAAGCCAAGGGTAGCAGGAACATGGGAAGGCAGCTCACAAGGGGGGCTGAGGAGGTAAGACTTCTCAGCTGAAAAGCATGGTTCAAATTATATGCAATGCAATTTTTATATCTGCTGAAGTAGGCTTTTTTCCCTCTTTTTTTTTTTTTATTTATTGTCAAGGGAGAGAGGTGAAAGAGGGAGACAATTAAAAAGGGAAAGCTTGAAAGGACAGTTCAACATGCTAAAAGAGAATGAGAAATTCTATTACTTTAAGGAGAGACAGACTTAGGGAAATAATTTTTTTTTTTAATTATCAGAGATTTTCCTGTCCTTGCACAGACACCAGGCTGCTAATCAGGGGTTTTCACAGCAGTTAATTCCACTTTGACTAGGATTAGCTTTAGTATTTAAATAAGTAATCTCCACGGCTTTGCAGTTTTTGGGTGACAGGAATCTGGAGAGGAGAAAAACGGTAATAATGGGGAAAAAATGAAGCCTCTGTCCTCCACCAGGCCTGGAGGCTAAGCAGTAAAACTGGGAGAACATCTCAAAGGTCTTCCACAGCCCTGGAAGAAATTTCAAAGGAACTGGTCAGCCAGTCGCAATAAACGTAAGTTCAGTTTGCTCTTGGAAGAGAGAAGACATTCATAAACATCTGTAGTCTACTAAGCCCTTCCAGAGAGAATGCTTGTTCGTAGTGAAGAAGCAGTCTCCAGAGTATTCATAAAACCATACACAAATATTGTTTTTACTTACACAAAATTGGTTTTGGTGTGGATTGATTTTTTTTTTTGGACAAATTTACACAATACCTCAAAAATGCTACATTTTGTAATAGATGACAGTAGTTTTTGTACTTCAACAAATTATTTACTGTCAATTTATATATTTTTATGAAAAATGCATGTAAAGATTTTTTTCCTTCCTGTACAGAATAACCTTTCACTTCTGTATGTTTTAAACTACTATAGACCATCATAACAATGTTATCAATACATCATGGTCAGAAGAATGGCTGCACTCTTGCCTTTTATAGTATACTGATATTTTATGTAATATCCTTTTCAAACTCATGAGAAGGATTTTTAAAACAGTTTGGAATTAGAAAGAATAACCCATTCCCTTGATTAATTGCAGCTTACATATAACAACAGGCTTTGAGAAGGAAATAACTTATGGTAGCAATTTAAAGGGATAGCAAGATTTTGCAATAGCAGTCACATCTTAGAGATATTTTTTAGAAAACCCAGTTAAAATAAAACATAAGCTATTGCAAGAAGGGAACAAAAAGGTTAGGTCAAGAGAAGTGACCAAGGCATATACTTCCTCAGGGGCCATCCATCATTAAGTGGAAGAACATGGGTTTGTGAACATTTTAAGCTGTCACCAACACAAGCATTGGTGCAGCTTTGTACTGTCTCCAGGGAGGGAGTCATCGCAGATGAACACACCCCCCTGCAACCCCACTTCTCACTGCATGGCCCCACATGTCACTGGGAACAGGGGACAGGCACTTATGGTAAGGGGTACAGGTGAGGGCAAAGGCAGTCCCGCTTCTTGCACCAGCTTTGCCAGATTTTGCCTGGTTTGCAGAGCTGCGACCTAATACGTGTTCTTAGGACAAAGGGTAAGATTTTAAAATCTTGGCTGTCTGCTTCAAACAAAACTGAGAAAATACGGAGTGCTCCAGGCTTCTTGGCTCTTCAGGGCTGCAGAGAATCATTCTGGAGGGAAAAATTCTTATTTTTACTGAAGTCTCCCTTGCTAGTAGTCAGGGTAAGGAACCACAGAGCTGATGTCAGCTACATTTAGATTGGCTCTAAGGCCTTTTGGCATTACTAGAATGAAGAAAATAAGATTAAAAAAAACCAACCCAGATGCCCATGAGCTGACTTCGAGGTTGAAATTTGTTGCATATGTTCAAAACTACAAGCGACATTTGCTCCCATGTATTGCAGGCAGCAGTAACAGAAATTTGACATGTCAAATAGAGTACATGCCACTTAATCTATCCAGCTTGAGATCTGGAACATTGTGTTACAAAGACCTGGGGAAAAAAAAAAAAAGAGAGACATTAAATATATGTGAAATGCTATGGAAAAAAGTGTAAATTCTGTTTTTCAGCCTTCAGCTTCACAATTCTTCCTTTCTGATGTAAATAGCTTCCAACAGAAAGATTTGGGAGTGCAAATTTGTATGAAATGTTGGCAATTCAAAAAATAAAACGTTGAGAGGAATGACATAGTTTGTTTCCTTCAAAATTTCTAAAGTCCTCATTTTTTTATGAAGCATCAGGAAAGATTTCTTAACAGGTCAGAGTTAAACCTCCCTGAAAGGTTATATATTAGCTTTCTCTTCAGTCCTTCAACATGACAATGTGTGGCAAAAATCTAAAAAAAGCTGTGTATTAAAAAAATAAAAATAAAAATTGAAACAGTAATTCAAAGAGTTAACAACCACTGCAAATACATTTACTACACTTCATTATAAAGTTAAAGTAAATGGAGCATTTAAAAAGAAATAACAGATGCCATCATCCTGGATGGATAATTAACAGCAGACTCTTTAACACTTATATTTAAATGGGACAGAAACATTTCAAAAAGATTTTTTTTTCTGTTGCAAAACATTCAGATGTAAAAAAAAGACTATTCTCCTCCAACAACCTCCTTAAGGAAATGAACTTCTGAACAAAACTGAGACAATACTTCAGCAGCCCAGGTTTCCACATTTCTTGAGAGGAGTGTGGGCAGCATGTTGAGTTCCTGGATGTAGAAAACCAGTGAAGGTGATACCTGAGCCACTACCATCCCTTTTGGGCAAAAAGATTACCCACTTCAGCCCTGCAAACCCATGGAACCCAGCTTCCTTGCCTCTGGTGGGCTTCCAAAGCAGCTCTGGCCTGCCTGCATCAGAATGAGCCAAGACTACACTGTCCTCTTCTGCACCATCAGCTCAGGTATAGCTGCATGGAGGCACCATCCTTTAACAGGTGCTTGATAATCAATAATACTTCTTCCATATGAATTTTTCTCCCATCTGCACTTGAACAACTCTGCTTTTTTTCCACCTCCCTGGTTTTGTGGAGATACACACAGCCAACATTTGCTCACACCTATTCATCACAAAACTACACCTAGTTTGCCGTCACTTGGCACCTTTTTTGGCTGCAGCACTAGAAAAACTGGCTTGCAGTGACAGAGAGGTTGGAACCCTCCTCTCTTTTCTAGAGTTGATCTTTCAAGGCAAGGATTAACACATTGTTCAGACAGTCTGCA
This sequence comes from Eurypyga helias, assembly GCF_000690775.1. Lineage (NCBI taxonomy): Eukaryota > Metazoa > Chordata > Aves > Eurypygiformes > Eurypygidae > Eurypyga > Eurypyga helias. The sequence continues at coordinate 7,528 of NW_010233973.1, read as the reverse complement.
GGAACAAAGCTGCTTTTGCCATTCTCTGTGTCATTTCAAGGCATTGGATAACACCTTTCACTTCAATTTTAAGGAATACAAAAGCCTTTGAAAAAGATGATGAAACCATCAGCTGCCAGGTTGCAAAACTCCAAGTTACCTGCTCTGAATGTTGAGGTGGTGTGTAATGCCTGGCCGTCCAGAGGCTGGGTATAGCCCTGCTAAGCATGGACGGTCATCCGGGCAGGACATTTTACTGTCATCCTGGGCCCCTTTAGCACATGACACTCTTCAGGCATCAGCTGCCCGAATATATCGTTTCAGGCTGTGAGTGTACGTTGCTTATAAAACACAGCCTTTCAGATAAACACAGGTTTCTCACTTTCCTTTTCTGTTTACCAGGCTGTGTGTGTACAGATTATCTTCCGAACTGAGACACACAGATGCTCTTCTTATTAATGTGAGAAAATAATAGCGCCAAGGGGCATTACAGATCTGTTCATTCAGTAGGGGGAAAAAAAATTGCGCAATATGATGAAGTCAGACAAATACCAGGAAATTAAGGACAACCCTCCCCCTTGACTATTTACTTGTCAAACTGATTTTAAGTTTGGAAATGCAGTCTGCATATGTAGTCTCCATATTAGCAGGTGCAAATTAATACTTGAGCCTTTTGACAATCCTAGCAATAGCAACTTAACACAGAGCAATAGCGAAGCGTGTAGCATGTTCCTAGCTGGGTAAAAGTCCAAACTGAGACTCCAAACAATAGAACAAAACAAGGCTCTATCTCATAATCTGGAACAACTGTGTCTGCCTGTGCCTACATAGAAAGCAAACCTCCAGCTCAAAACATGGAGAGGGTAACTGATGAATATGAACATCCAAGAATGATTATGACAGGAAGTTTACATAATGGTAACAGTATCTGTCATACTTTGCGATTCTCCCACATGTGATATCTGATGTCTGACAGTGACTCACGGGCCATGGCTCTCATGTGGCTGCTCAGTTAGGTATGACTGAAAGACAAACCCAGTATCATGTAAATGGCATGCACGTGTGCCCCGGTGCTGACAGATAAGTGGGTGTTTGTTGGTGCTGGTGTCAGACACCTGTATGCATCATCAATATTTAGAGGAAGGCACATGGGCACTACATTTCATCTTTTATATAACCGTGATTTTGAGATGTCTGGGAAGAGAAGTGATACTCAGAGTCACAGTCGTCGTCCCTCCCCCGATAATTCGATAAGTTAGCATTTCTGTCTCATTTTAATTTTCCCAAACTTCTACATGTATGAAATTGCTATAGGCAACTGCCCAATGCCTTTGCATCTGCTAGAGCTGTTAAGTAGCTGATGAGGTCTTTTTCACAAAATCTGGCTTTTATTTAATTAATTATTTATAGAGTTTTTTTAACAATTTCTGAAGATATAGAATCTGTTGCAGCAATATGGCGAGTGCAAATGCTCCTATTGAAGTCTTGCTGATATCCAAGATGATGTCTTAGTCCTTCTCATAAAATTATCTTTTGAGCGTAAAGGTGTAAAAAAGTACATATATATGTATGTGTAGAGAAGGGTTATTAAGATACATAAATTTCCAGTATCTGAGATTTATCTATAGCTCTCGTGAGAGAAATTTATTTTAATGGAAATTGTTAAAGGACAGTCAAGTTATTCATGATATTAGTATCGAATATCAATATCTTCAATGATACATAAAGAAGGTTAATGGCTATATTCAGTCCTCAGTGCATGGTAAAACTACCACTGAAATTGGAAGCCGTTGACTACATACAATTATGATTATATACTTCAGTTAACTTGAAAAAAAAACAGATTAACTTTTTTTTTTGTCTTTATTTATTTGATTTGGTTTAAAACCATTCACAGCACTTTCATGACTGACTGGCTTCCCAGGAATCCTATGAATTGTTAGTTTATAAATAATTTTTCACATATATTTTCTTACACAGGTTTAAGTTCCCTGAAATGCAGCCTGATTTTACATGTTCCTTCCTTGTAAACTTATTTGTTAAAGGAGGATCTCCGAAGTTCGACAGCTGTCTGCTGCAGATGGAAGTGAGGCAAAGGACTGTAAAACAAATAAAAAAGGGAGGGGTAAGATCAAAGTACCTCATTAAGGAGCAGTACGTTACAGCCTTGTCCAACCTGTGCCTGCAGAGATTGTATACAAGTCTGTCCCAAATCAGCAGATAGCCTGTTTCTGCAGAGCCCAAGTGGGGAGGGAGGAGGAGAGGCTGGGGGCAGGAACAACACAGGTGCTAAAATTACCTGTGCTGCCCTATGGAGCTGTATTCTGTGCCATCCTTGCAGGTGGTTCTGTAAAGGAGGCCAGCATCCTTGGTTTTTGAGTAAGTTGTGAGGCTGTTCACGATGCTGTCCAGAAGCCAAGGTGCATTTCTACCTCAGTGTTCCTGGAAACATACAGCAGATATTTAATATTTATCTTAACAGAGGCCACCAATTGTATTTGGCTGTGTAGGCACACGTACTTACACCTCTTCTGACAAGTGCCTGTCAAGGAAAAGAACTTAGAGGAGGGACTTCTGTATCTACATCATTTCCCACCTGAGTCCGTGACTGAGCAAGAGTGGCTGAGCTCTGCCCTTGCCCTCACACTTACAGTACCTCTTGCTAACATCAGCATGTTCCCCAGCAGAGATGCTAGCCACACCACGAACCATCCATGACAAGGGCCTCCTCACCTGGGTATGAAGGTATGGCCTGCCTTTCCTTCCTCACATTGCCAGAGTCAGGAGGACTTTGGACCCATAATTCCCACCTGACAGCTGTTTTTCAGCTCTGAACAGGAGCCATAACCTCTTCTGTGTTGACAACTCCTTTTGAGTTCTCCTCCAGGCTAGTATGAGGTACTCCACACTGTCACATGCCTGGTGGAGCCCTTAGGAAGGAGAACACATCCCTGGGATTTGAACCAGCTTTCCAGGACTGTTGCAGGACTGGCCTAAGGAGTTCCAAATGGCAGAAGCAATTTGGAATTTTCTTCTCTGTTAAAAGAAGTAATCAGGAGGGAAAGCAACTGGGTTTCCATTTTGCTGTGTGAACTATCTTCTGTCTTGCCTCCGAACAGGACACCTTGGCTGCTCTGCTGCTTATTGGAACTCTCAGGCATTGCTACAAGGAATGTGGTTTTGTTAAGATTAAAAGAAAGTTCAGCAGTAAGTTTCCTTGACCTTTCAGCAGGCACTGTCTGGCAGCATCAGCAGTGGCTCTGAAGTACCTCAGGACACTTTGGCTCTGCTTTGGGTTATATAGGACTGAGCAGGAATACTCCTTGCAGCTTGAAAAGAGTTTTTAAAGCCAAATGACCCTGTTGCTCAGCTTATGCAGGACACATTTGCTGCATTAAGTAGTGATTTTGTTGCCCTGTGCTAGCCTAACCAGGTGTAGTCACCATGGTCTCCTCTCAAAGCTGCTCTTGGCAGGGAGGCAGGACGCACCAGGGTACTGGGAAGGGCTGGACGCTCATTGCCATAAGTTGCAACGTTCTGGGTCTTCCTCAATTTTTTTGGATTTGACCAGAGGACCATGGTAAAAGTCATGTAGAAATACTTATAAAATACCAAGTGATTTAAGACAGAGCAATCTCAGCAATCAGCTCCAGGGCTCCACGGTGGTAAGCTCCTTGCAGCAGAGGTAGTTCTTTACAAAAGAGCCTGTTTCCATCTTATCTCTAGGGAAATGTGCTTTCTGGTCCATCTCAGAGGCTGAGTGGAAAGAGAGCAAGATGCAGCATTTGGCCTCAGAGCACAGCAGGTCATGAAGCTACAGCTGAAACAAAGTCACCTGAGTGACTGCTCAAGTAGCTAGAGCTCTGGATACAGGCTGGCTCATGGGCTGGGGCTCCTCACCTCCCATGCTGCAGGTAGGCACAACCATACCTCAGATCTTCTTGAAATACAAAATTCATGTGGTCTTGCTGAGGAGAAAAGGAAATCATTTTACAGCTACCACCACGGCAGTTTCTCACTGCTACATCCCAGAGGAACACCACCAGAGCTTCATCCAAGAGATGTCCAGCTGGGCTCACCCCAGACCTCACATGTGTATGAGTGGGCTGCAAACGCGGAATTTAGAGGCCTAGAAACAAGAGGTGGATTGCCTTAGGACATGGCTGCTGATGAGGTAATTAAGCAGCCTTGGCTGTTTGATGCACGTGTAAGAGAGGCACCTAGGGTTCTCTGTATGTCTGAATATTGGGGTGCTGCTCTCCTGTAGATGTAAGCTTGACTTGTATTTAGACATCTAGTCTAGGCCTGTGGTGATGATGGAAGCAAGGAAGTCATGAAGATAAATTCCTGCCGAACACATGGATGACTAAGCAGCCTTAGATGCCTAAATTGATAAGATTAATCACACCCTTGAAGCTTCCTAGACATGCTGGTTGCACCTGCCCACGGCTCCTCATCAGAAGCTCAGCAGATGTGCCCTTCAGAGAGGTAGGCAGGGGGTGTCTTTTCATTTTAAACACTACCAAAAACATTGGTAACCAAATCACTAGTGGTGCCTTGTATACTATATTGCTATATAAAGAACTACTAATAACAATAGTTCAAATATTTATTAAACTATAAACATCTCCTCGCCACACCCGTAGAAGCATGATCTGATTCCATTGGAGTGAGATCTCACTTAGCAATCACACCCTGGGCAGGTTTGCCCTGCCACAGCAGCTGTTCACCTGACTTGCCTGCCCGATGAAGATCCTTATATCTCTGCAGCATGGACTCAAGGAAGTTCATGGTCAATCTAATTTTACTTTTTTAGTTCTTATTAATTACCTGCTAATAGCCTTGCAAAAAGCTCCATTGGTTCTTCTCCAGCTGAATGGGTCAGTTTGTAATGCAACTTACAAGTATTAGGTCTTCCACTGAAAATGGGAAGAATGGAAAGCAGCTCAGTTGTGGTCTGTGCAGCAAAAAACTTAAAACAAGATTGAATTCCACTTTAGGGAACGGGTCTATATCAAGAATGGTTGTGAATGCACTCTCCCTACCTCATTCTCCTTCTGTTTTTTCCTCCCCTGTCCCCCACCAATCTGACTCCTAGGAGTCAGGGGCCGTGCTGGGGTCATCTTTGCAGTGGAGGCTGTAGCGCAAGGTGGCACTGGAGTATTATTACACCTTTTGGGTGACTGCTGGTTTCCTTCCTATTAAACTAGGATTTTTCCCATAGGGAATGCAAATAAATTAGTGTACCATATAAATAATTACCTTTATGTAAATGCATGTGATAAGATAAATGGAATCTGAAATGATTAACTAACCTTCTATTTAACAACATTTCTGACATTTGATTCAAGGAATGAAGTCCAACCAGCTTTCCCTTGCCTTTTACTGTGGAATAGCAAGGATGTGTAGTGGTCGTTAAAGTAACTCAGCCTTGCTTTGATCTTCTTCCTCACATAGTCTGAAAATATGAAAAATTAGGGGAAAAATTAAGGAAGTAAACCAGTCAGCCAATCTTTGACGTCCAACCAGAGTTAGCTGCCACCAGGGGAGGAGCACCTTGTTCTGCATGGTCTGTCTTCATCAATTTCTTTTAACATGTGCTTCAAGTTAGACTCAAGCTTACCTGGAGCCTTGGGTCGCCGCATCACCAAACCAGTGCAGCATCACACAGCAGCCAGCTGGGAAGCTGGTGATCCAGCAGCATTTTCCCAGGGTTGGTCTTGAGCTGATTGAGGCTGCCTGTCAGTAGCTTCATGCAAACGTGGCTGTTCTGGTTCAGGGTCTGAAGCTAGCTCGTTCAGTGTTCACCTGGGGATTTCTGCACCACACCTTCCTGCCCAGTGTAGACATGTCCCAGGTCTATCATCATTTTCATCTGCCAAGCATTCAGACAAAATAATTAACTTAGCTTTGCTGGCACACATCTTTTACTCTAAATTATTTGTATCAAGGAGCATTTTTTCAACAAAATCTTTATATTTAAATAATGAAAAATAAACATGAGAAGACTCAACAGTAACAACACTGATTAAAAATGTAGAAAAACTTGACAGTATTTTCTGGCACAGGCAGATAATTAAGAACATTTTTAAGTGTTTTCTCTGTAACAGGTAGAGATTTAGTGGTATTTTGTGTTAATCACCTCTAGGCTGCAGAGACAGTACCACTGCACAGTGCAAAATAAATGACCAGAAGGCTTAACGTTTTTTTGTGTTTTTATTTAAAATGATTTCATATTACAAGCTCATGCCAAAAGGTTTATTTGTTTCTGAGTTTCTGGCTCTGAGGAGTGTTATCCATGCTGTGAATGTACAACTGTTTGTCCACAGCTATTGGAGTGCCTATGAATAGTTTGCAGGTGCCATTCAAGCTTCTCTCTTTTTTGGTCCCAAAAAATACTTTTGACAGCTACTGATCAGCCCATTTTAACTGCCTATAATGTTGTATCTGCTGGGATTATTACTGTGATTCATGAAAAAATAGCCTCTTATCAGGCTAGGAATATCTTTCGCATAAGACCATACCTGCTGTAGGAGTGTTATACAACACCTCTTGCGATCAGTGGAGGAGTCTTATCAGTCACTTCCTTACACTGTGAATGAAGTCCTAAATTACTCGTGTAAGCTCCTCTATAGCCTAGATTTTTTTTTTTTTTTTTGAAGGAGTCATTCCTGTCATATTAACTCTTCTTTATTCTGCCAGAATTACAGCCACTTTTTTACTTCAGGACATTATGTTCCCACTTGTCGTGATGCCTTTTGCCAGGCATCTCTTCTGTTGCAAAGTTCCCAAAAGACACGTTTGGGTAGGACTTGCAAGGTGAAATTAGCTGCAGCCATCTTCGATGAATTCAGGTGATGTTTGAGGCTGTTGCGGCTGCAAAGTCTCGTCCACATATGCAAAATGTTTTCTGAGTGTTTGGCAACGCAGAGAATCCCAACAGCTGGATGTGTCACAGTAGTCCCTTTTCTCTGAAAAGCAGCAAGAAACTGTGGCTCATCTTTCTGCTTTTAAGAGTGGTAGGAAAGGGGACACCAAAACTTTTGGGGAGCTGAGAAAGGAGAGGGCCTGTGAATTCCAGGTTAATTATTTCAGATCCTGCTGCCTGAAGCCCTGTTTGTTATGCCAGTTTTCCATAAACAAACTTTGGGAATCCATGTTCTAATAGTATCTTTCCATCTTCTTAATGGTTATGTTTTTTCACTCCATATGGCCACTTCATCTGCATTAAGCCTCCACACTTATAACAAAAAATCCTTCTGTCGTTTCTGTGTTTAGCCAGGTCTGTTGCTCAGATGGTGCAACCACTTAATGGTTAAGCTGAGTCTGTGTAAAGTGTTGTTTCTCGATCTATAGGCAAGGGCAGAAATAAATATCTTTGGTACCATATCTATTTAACTGAAAATTTAACTAGAGCTCCAAATCTGTGTGCTTTACCGCATATGTTAGAAACAGATCCTCTATGATTTGATTTGTAATAGCCATTCCTACCACCACCATCTTCTCCCCTAGAGACTGACTGATCTTCATTATAGAATCATAGAATCAT
>NW_010233972.1:8075-39915 GCF_000690775.1 Eurypyga helias | reverse complement strand
CAGCATGGCAACAGCAGTTAGCCATCCAAGTGGTGGTGCCCATCTGCACCTTCAACAGGCAATGTCTTGACCTGTCTCCTACTTTGCTGAACAAATAAAGTGTGTGCCATGCATCTAGGTGACAAGGGAAGAGATCATGACATTGTGGGACTAGGCAATCAGGATTTGGCAGGCCATCTTGGGGACATGGGGGATACATTAATTCAGCTGCTGCAGAATAACACTCGTGTTTGTGTCTGTTATGTATTTGTTCATTATGATATTAATAATGCTGCTATCCTTTATGATCTCAAATATCTTCACTTTTCTCTTTCTTAGTTTCTCATATGTGCAATGAGATACTAACTTTCTTTCCATATCTTGGAAATGCACAGACCATTTAAAAAAAAATGTTATTAATCTTCTGGGAGTCATCAGTCCAGGTAAGACTAATTAAAATAATAGGACAGTGTGCAAGGTCAATTTTGGCAAGGATCTGTCATGAAAATTTTATATGGAGAGGACTAATTCAGTTAATGTATTGCTGGACTAGTGAAAAAGAAAGTTTGATGACAAAAATGTTCTGGAAAGAAACTTGGCAATGGTGAATGGTAAACCTTTCATGCTTGGAAGAAATAATGTGCAGTCTGATAGGTTTAAGAATGCAGAAGAGTAGGATCATTACTGGATTAAGTGAATATATAGTGTGGAGTGTATGAGACATCAAATGTCAATGTGAAACTTAGAAAATTCCAAAAAAGAATGCAAATAATCACACTGATGAATCCTTAATATTATTTTTTAAAAGGACTGGCTTAGGTTTGCCTAGCACTTTTTGACTGTGATGTGTAGTTTATCTGCTTCTGGCTTGTAAATCAAAACACAGGTTATAGGGTCTAAAAAGGAGTCATGTGTGTTTCAGCCACTTATTTACAGAGCTTGTGTTGATTATTTTCTGGGGATAAGTCAGGAACCTAATGTAGGTAGCTAGGTTAGCTAAGAAGTCTGCCTAGGCTACCTCACTATTCCATGGAGAGTGATACACACTTTCAGAAGGCATTTGAGAACAATAAGAACCAGCTTCTGTCTTAACTGGCTACATTACATATTTATACATAGATGGAGTAGATAGTAGCTATACCCCAGCCTGTATATTTTTGGTGGGAGGTATTAGCTGTAGTGTTTTAACTTTCTAGCTGGTGCACCAGAAAATATCAAGGGAAAAATTGGTACAGCTGTCAGAACACTTCTTAATATATCTGATTCCTCATGGAAAGCAAGTGAGCCTGTTGTATTCTGGTTAAAAAGGAACTAAAATGTTCCTGTGCCAGAGCCATATGAGAAGAAATGATCACTCACGATCTTATTTCTTCTTCACATTCGGTCGGGGTTTCTCTGCTAGCCACTCATGAACAGAATTTGCTGAATCTGGAATCTTATCCCTGAAGAAATCTTTTTCAGGGTTATTAATTCATCTCTTCCACTCTGCAAGACTCAATACAGGAACATTACCCTCATATTTATATGTAGGTAATATCTGGTCATCAGTCTTTTTCTGTTTCATGTGAATCTGTTGTTCTGTGATATATTTACCATTAAGCAGCTTTCCCTGAGACTAACATCAAATTTGTACCAGATTCTAAGGGAGAGTCAACAAAAACACTTGATATGAGCAAACACAGCTGATAGGCTGTTAAACGTCTGGGAACTTTGAACCAAGATTTCCCAACAGAAGGGTCAAGTGTGGACAACCTTAGCATTGTTCAGGGGGATGAAATCTGAAGACACTTCACTCTGTTTGAGAACACCAGGATGAGTCAAAAGCCAAAATTATTTCACCTTGGAAGCTGTTTAGAGGTGCTTTCCTTGTACAAATGAACATCCTTTTCCTGGAGGCATAACAATGTTATCTGTCTTAGAGAGGATACTGGATTTTGTTTTTAGTTTCTTTCTGACATGTTTTAGTACCAGGAAGAAAAAAAATTATTGGTAGCATTGCTTTGGTATTTGTGTTGTCACTGGATGGGTCACTTCTATTGCAAGTACCTAATGAAGACAAATAAATCGTGCCAAAGACGGCCACATCTGCTCTATTTCATCATTTCTTGTGATATATTGGAGGACATACAACTAAACCTCAGCAAAGGTTAGCACACAGAATGGTCAATGGGGAATACATCTATAATTGTCCAAATATCCCATGTAGATGGAAATAGTTTGCTGATAAGTAACCTGGAAGAAATAAGGACACACTCAACTCAAACATTGCCTTGGCCAAGCTCTAAGACCCAGCTGTTTTTTTTTAAGATGTACCTGTATGCAGACCCAGAATGCACAGAAGAACCTTTTCTTAATAGCATACCCACTCTTAGTAGTGTAAATTAATCACCTAATATTAATAGATCAATCCCAATCCAGATGCATAGTTTTCCATTTAAACCAACCTCTAATCTGGTAGTACACTTTACAGTGGCAAACAGGGCAGTCTAACATAGTGCTGGCCCCATAAACCATAGTAGATATTGAACTATAAAACCAATGTGTTCAACAGTGGAACAAGAGGCTAAGAATTTGGCTATTTTGTTGATGATATTAGTACCTGTGAAAGTCTTACTAGTGATAATTGGCATAGTTATAGCATATTATATGCCATGAGATCTCCCTTGTTGCAGTGTAACTGGTTGGTTTTGGTTTAGACGTAGTCTCTGAGAAACATGACTTGATACAAGATAATTAAGACTACACTAAGAGAAGGATAGTGAAGACAGGAAAAGAGGGAAATAATGAGGCATGATCCTGAGCAAGTGGGTCTCTAGGTAGCCCTGACTGAGCAGGAGTGTTGGACCACGTGACATCCAGAGGTCCCAGCCTTAACCATTTTGTGATTCAGTGGAATTGTTTAACTTGTATTTTAGCTTATTCTGAGATGTCTCCTGTGCAAAAAAAAAATTAAAAAAAAAAAAAAAATGCTTAAGCTAGGATGCTTAATCTGAGGAAAACATCCTCAATTATATACATGCTTAGTAGAGCTTATCAGAAAAAAATGTATGTAATGAATATAACTTTTACATAGATTTGATTTTCCTTGAAATATTTCAACAAATTTTATAAAGATTAGACAAATTGTAAAACTTAGCCAACTTTTAGGGAAAGGATGATGAGAAATTTAAGCCCTGAACTTCACCCAACAATAGAACTTCTGTGTGATGACAGCCCTTTCAGTGATGCTGTAACTGAGTGAACTGCAACACAGTTCACTTTTTATCCACACAGGTGGATAAAAAGCTGGACATGAGCTAGAAGGGTGTGCTGGCAGCCCAGAAAGCCAACCATATCCTGGGCTGCATCTGGAGAAGTGTGGCCAGAAGAATGGTCAAGGAAGGTGATTCTCCTCTACTCTGCTCTTGTGACACCCCACCTGGAGTGCTGCGTCCAGCTGTGCAACCCCCAATATAATAAGGATATTGACCATTTGGAGTGAGTCCAGAGGAGGCCACGAAGATGCTCAGAGGGCTGGAGCACCTCTGCTATGGGGACAGGCTGAGAGAGGTGAGCTTGTTCAGCCTGGAGAAGAGAAGGTTCCAGGGAGACCTTATTGCAGCCTTCCAGTACCTGAAGGGGCTACAAGGAAGCTGGTGAGGGAGACTTTTTACAAGGACCTGTAGTGACAGGATAAGGGGTGATGGGTTTAAATTGAAAGAGGTTAGATTAAGGTGAGGTATAAGGAAGAAGTTCTTCATGGAGAGGGTGGTGAAGCACTGGAACAGGTTGCCCAGAGAAATTGTTGATGCCCCATCCTTAGAAGTATTCAAGGCCAGGCTGAATGGGGTTTTGAGCAACACCTCCTTGCCTAGTAGGAGGGTGTCCCTTCCCATGGCAGGGGGGGTTGGAAGGTCCCTTCCAACTCAAGCAATTCTATGATTCTATTATTCTATGATCCCACATCTCAGATATTTATTAGAGAATAGGTAAACCATCATCAGGGGTTACCAGTCTTCACTAACGACAAACAAAACATTGACTGGACAACTACCCTAGACTGGACACCTTACAAACCAGAGATAAAGTTACGTGAGAATTATCCAATTCCAAGTGTCCTCTGCGTGATACAGTTCTGCAGTCACTGAGCTTTAGCTGTTCTCCTTTTGTATAGTGACTCATGTTCTTTGTGACCTATAGGGAAATCATAATCATAGCCTGGGAGCTTGTTCACAGTTTGGTTTATAGATATAATCTCATAAAGGCTAAAGTAATAGGAATACGTAATACAACTGGATTTTTTTTCCACCTCTCCTTCCTCTATGGCTCTAAAAATTAGGACAGTGATAGATGCAGAAGTTGGTCTAGCTGCAGGAACCTTATATAACGGGATTTCATTTCTAGATGTTGGTGCTACTCAGCGTTCCTGAAAAAGCAGTTGTCACTGGGATTCACAAAGGTTTTATTACTGAAGTGAGGTCTGAATTACCAGAACTAAGTTTAATGTAGCCACTGTTTTCAAAGATATTTGAAAATATGCCATAGTATTGAATGTCAGAATGCAACCATTTTGACAAAAGCACCTCTAATGCTATTTTGGAAGCTGGTTAATTTTGGAGGAGCGTATACTTCCTTGGCATTTCAGAATTTATTGCTACACCGAGAAAAATGTTAAAGATATACATTTACTGAGCCATAGCATATAGGGCTAGAATGGACACTGTGAGGTGATCATGCTTGCCCCTAGGCAGGATCAGCTATAATCACGTCACTCCTAAAACGTGTTTATACAACCTTTCTTTTAAAAGTTCTTAAAATTCTTTGGTGTCTACCAGTCTTCCACTGATTAACTATCTTTACAACAAGAAAGTGGTTTCCAATGTTTAACCAAATCATTTAAGTATTTCTATTTTTTTTTCTGAATGTTGGAGTGTAGGCAGAGAATCTAGTCCCATCTTTATTTCTGCAATGAGAGAAGCATATGCATTTTCTTCTTATTATCATCTCACACCAGAATTTTAGTCAGCAACCAGAATCACATTTGTGGAGGCACTACACCATATAGACCAGAAGAGATGGTGCCTACCCCGCAGAGAAAAAGACTTTTTATATATGAATGTTTGTTTCACATAGACAATTCTAGTACTGTTATATGAAGATATACTTTTGTACAGCACAAAGGTAGACGTATAAAGTCCAGGGCCATGGTTTGCAAGAAAGTGTATTGTTTAAAAAGACAGAGCTGTTTTCTATTCTGCCATGAGTGACTGGCAGAAGCAGGCAGTGGAACAAATGTTGCTTTGTAGAATCTTGTGGAAGGCTGAGGGAGAAACTGCAGGAAGGGAAAAGGTTTTGCTGGTGTGGTATCAGGCTCTTCACATCTCTTCCTACAGCTTAGATAGAAGCTACTTCATTGTCTCATGGGATATTAGTGATGTTTTTTCCCTTTAACAAAGAAGAACAGAAGCATTATCTAATATTTGTTACAATGGAAAAAAATTAAACATCTGAAAATGCCTTTGGACATATTAAAGAAGCAGAAGAGAGCAAAATTAATTAACTTTGGTATGAACAGTTGGTTTTCTGTCAGGCACAGTGATGAGATCTGGGACCTTCTGTTTTCCTTTCTTGTACTTGTGAGGGTATAATAGAAATTATTGCTCATTGAAATTGGACAAGGGGATAGAACCCATTACACTTTTAGTTTAATCCCACATATTTTTAAGTTCTTAAATTAGATGAGATTAGCAGTGACTGTTTTGCCATTGTCAATTTTCAGGTTAAGACAAGTATTAACAATATAATATATATTGGACTTAAGACCAGATGACTTCTTATCTGAATTGTCATTATCACAATATTATTAATATATATTATTATGATGTTAATGTTCATGTTAAGATTTGTGCAAAGTCCTGTGCAGCCTAGAAAAGTTCAGGAGTGCTCTGCCTGGGTGCCCTGTTTGGCATGAGCTGAGGGTGACTACCCTGGCTCTGACAAACTCATGAAGCAGGTGAATCTTAGTCTTCACACATGATGAGCCCCATCTTCATAAATACTTTTGAGACAGTATCTGGAGGGTGAGGCAATTACTTGCCTGTGATGTGGCAACAATTAAGTCCCCAGGAAGAGTCACGGTTTCCAACACATCACATAAATAAGGCTTCCTTGTCTATTAATTATCCAGCACATTATCACCAGTTTTCCAAGGAGCATGGGGATCACACTGTAGAGAGGCAATTTTTATTTCCCCAAAGGAATTAACGGTCAAAATAGTTGGGGGTGATGTTTGTCTCTTGACAGAATATGGTACAGACAGCTCAGTGTATTTCGGTGCTTGTCAGACTAAGGGAGGGAAGGAAAAGAGAATGCTAATTTTTTAGAGGGCTGGCAGCTTCAGCTGCATAGCTGCAGATTTATGCTGGTTAGGCTAATTGATTTGATCAGGGACTGATATCCATCAAATCTATTATAAAATAATAATTAAACAAAAGCAGACACAGCCTACTTGTGGTTTTCAAGGGAAATGGATTGAATTCCCTGTTCATAAAACTGAACAAGAACACTGCACATCCAAAGATTGCTCTTCAGAAATACTAGCAAAAATGAATGCTAGTGTCCCAAGGATAAATAGAAAATGCTTGAGGCTATCAAAATTTAGCTTTCTAGCACTGACCTTAGGGTTTCTTGAGTTCTGTAACCTTGTGTCCTTTGAGCCTTGACTTGTGCTCATCTGCTTTCATGTTCTCCTGCTTTTCATTGCTTTCTGGAGTGGACAACTCATTGCAAGTCTGGCCTCTTCTCTCAGCTGGAGAGGGAAGTAATGGAAGGTCTTCCTCAGTAAGGAAAGATTCCAGTCGCTCAGCTGTGCTCATGTTTGTGCACTCAGTCTCTCACTCTCACATGTGTGATTTTCTTCTCAATAATTTGCCCCCAGGCCTCTTTCTCACGTCTAAAAATTGGCTTAATAAACCAGCCACTACTATAAAGTTTGGAAGGCTCCCCATTAAAAGAAAGTCTGGTTTTAAGCTTGAAAATAATTTAAGTCAGTTAATTTTAATGTACAAACATTAAATTTTAATGTACAAACATCAACATTTAATATAAATTAAACCATTGTCCCAGGTAAACATCTCAGTGCTCCCAAATTAAAAGCTTTACAGCTTTTTCACTTCTTCCTCTCCTGGAGAATACCAGGTGGGTTGTTCGAATTTGTGCCTCCTGCAGGTCTTCATGGTAGAAAAAAATCTGTTCTTCATGGTCAAATACAACAGTAATTGGCACAGCCTCCTCAATGAACCACAGTGATGCGATTTGTTCAGGTCTCTGCCTCCTGTGGCTCTTCATGGTAGGCAAAATCCAATTTTGAGAGTCACATAGAACAATAAATTGACATAGTTTCATCACTGTCAATGGGAGAATAACATAAACCATTACTAAAATGATGGTAGTTGTGTTTGTGAAAAGATGAGGCAGAGCAGCACTGGAGACTGAGACCTCATAAATACAGACAGCATGGAAAAAAAAGAGATTGTTTAATCTACAGTTTGTCCAAGATGGACTTTAAACAATTGAGCTTTATTCCAGCTTGTGTTACTGGACTTGATATAAAAGGCCATAGGTTGAAATGTAAGGCCCTACTTTGGCTTTCAATCCCATGAATTTACAAATGTGTCCTGAGGGAGAGTTCTTAGCTCTCTGCATCCGTATGTCCATAGGAGTACAGGTACCTTGCTGCATCCACACACAGAGAGATGTTTCATCTCACCAGTCTTTGCAGGCTATTTTCACAATGACTGTGAAAGCTATGTCCTCAGATTGCTGATATGGTGTAGCTCCACTAAATGTACTTTTCAAGTGATAGGTATTTGAGCCATCAACAGGTAAGACACCACCCACAGGGTGAACAACATTCATTGCTGACATCTCAGAAAACAGCATCTATGTCATGTGATTCTGGATTTAATTATCAATTGCTATTTTTTAAAAACAACTTTTAAAATGTATGAAAATAGCAGATTGTTCAGTGATCTTAGTATAACTATGAAATAGCCTCCCAATTTAATTTAAATAATTTTCTTTCACTTGAAAATTTTGGTTAAGACATTTATATAACAAAAATAAGAGAAGTGGCTGATTTAAAAATTAAATACAAAACTTGCTTTTACTGATAGTTCCATTACAAACCTAAAATACTCAGTTCCATATTAAAACTAAATAAGATGCGGAGCTGGTTTTGATTAACCAATGATTTTATTTTTACAGCATATTAATATTAGAGAACAAATATTAGAGAATGGTTTTAACACTAAAAATATGCATGTATCTAAACAAAAGCAGAGAATGGTACATTCTTGGACACAAAAGACTGACAATGGTTGCATGTGATAGAAAACTTTTGTAGCAGGGGGCACAACGTGAAGGATGAAAGTTATCAAGTGCGGTCATACTCAAACCTTAACTGTGCTATCGCTGCAATTTTTTTCTGAGGATTTATGATGTGAACTAAATTGCAGAAACTTTTTATTGTAGTGTGCGAATCACTATCCACGATACAACTGCCCCAATTCAGAAGAACCTGTAAAATATCCCTATGAAAAATGTGCATTGATCTACCATACCTGGATCAATTTTACAATATTTCTGTCTTTCTTTAGATTGACTTATTGTTCTGACTAATTGTAACCCACTGAAACTATAGTACATCAACATCACTGCTATAAACTAAAAATGCTAGACTATTTTTTCCTTAAATCATTAAGTTTCAGGCAAATTAGTCGTGCTGTTGGTTTTATTTCCTGGAAGCTGAAGCACCCAGATGTTTCATTTTCAGTGACATTTAGCGTTTAATAACCTCACTGTCATCAGTACTAATTTTTCAAGTGCCTTTTCTGCTTTTGTTTTGAAAACGAATATGTGAAAAAATACTTTGGTACTTAATTTCCTCTTCTACTTTTTGGGAAATCTTCCAAAATAATTAGCTAAATGATCAATGAGTCAAAAAATGTGGATACAGGGTTGGATCCAAATGTCCTTAAAGTCTATAGAATTCTATTAACTTCTATTACTTGTGCCCAGATATAATAAATAAGGTGGCAAGGCATTTATGGCAAAGCCAATCTTGACAATTAGCTAAAAAGGAAGATTTGCCTGATTTAAGCAGTTACAGGCTTAAAATCTTCTTAGTAAAGCAGACATTTTAATTAGCTGTTCTCTTCTACTTTTTTTTTTTTACATTTTTTGTGAATTTGAAAGGAACAGTTAATGTTATTTGACTCACCACTCCAGATTCCTTTTTCTAGTTTACTAATTTCATCTATCAGAGAACTTGTCATTCCACTTGAAATATCAGTGTAAGTATGAAAGTATAGTATACCTATCTATACACACAGATATATATATATATATGGCAGAAGAACACTCTGTTGTGATTTATTCAGATTTTCTCAAGCCAGACTTACACCCACTCACATCAAGGTCAAGGAGAGAACAAAGAGACTCAGTTGTTTTGAGAAAGGGTGGCCATATCACCTTGACAGGAAGATGCGATATTTATAGAAGCATATGGAAGGTTCTCATCAAGCTGTCTTCATGTTGTCTTTTCTTCATTGAAATGCTACAGCTAAGCTCTAATTTAACAGCACGGTACTTAAGACTTCTCCTTTGCATTGTTCGTCTTCTGAAAGAAAATCCACAGAAAGTGGGTTGCACAATAAATGTGCATTTATATCTTTGGCATTCAGCCGTAAAGTGTGTTGGAGTATTAATATCAGCAGCTTTATTTTACCATTTCTTTGACAGGTCCAAAACAGAGAAGACTTTCATTTTGTAATGCCCCTCTGTAGAACAAAAATGCAGCTGATTAAAGTGTTTCTGTTTACCTTTTACTATAATTACAATTTTTCAGTTTGGTGATTTGGTTTCAAAGAATGTTTGCTTTTCCTGCTAGCTGGAGCTTAGCATGGGGCAGATGAGAGAATAAATGTACTTCTGAGCAAAATTTAGCACAAAACACAAGAAAACTTTAGAATTATAAAAGCAAATACCACACTTATCAGGAAGAAACTGCTTATTACCTCTGCTACTAACCACATTCAGTGATATGCTGGTTCAAACACCAAACAAAATTACCTAATGCAATTTCCTATTGGTGACTGAGACAAAACCCAAAGGCTTAGGATATGAGCATTTTTATTACAATTAGATATTCTGAGAGAAAATTAAGATAATGTTTCAGATGAAAACAAATCTGGAAAGAAGTCACCTGTGGACAGAGTATCCCTTTACCTATAGAAAATGAAACCACTTAGGTTTTTCTTAACACGGAACAAGAACAAAACCAAATGGAACACAGGGATCACACTGTCATTTGAGCATGGAGAATGCTTTGAGAATAAGAAACTCATGCAAAGAAATAGGCTCAAAGTTTTAAACAAATTTTATCTAGGGAGTATTGATAAAACAGAACCTCCTTTTCCCCTGTACATAATAAAAATGGTATTTGAGAAACGTATTTTTTGCATTAACTTTCCAAAAGGAACTGTCACTGAGTAAATTAAATTTCTGGGCTTTTGGACCAAGTAGAATAAAATTATGTTCTAAAAATTTTACTCATTTCTACCATAATAAAAGACAAGACTAGAAATTGAAGAAAACTCCTGAGAAGTCTCTACAGCAATAAATAACACATTTCTTGAGATATGAGTACTGCAGAACAGATTGTTATGTGGAAGATGTATCACAAGCAATGTGCATACACAGAAGTCCATAAACCAAGAGAAAAAACAAAAAAGGTCATGTTATTTCATTGTTTAATTGGACGGCTAAGACTTCTGCATTGAGAGTCACAATCTGTATAAGGAAGTTTTGCCAACATGTGAATAATACGACTCCTTAAGTATCTGACTAATTGGGAATTTCTGAAGAACTCACTTAGTATAAATGGACGGTATGAAAGCTAGATATCTAGTGACCTTTTCAGTTGTATAAATAATATATGCTTCATATTTTCATTTGCCTTTGTGCTTCTTCTGGAGAGGTAAAGGTGCCAGGAATATCACCTTTTCAAAGATGAATCTTTAGTAAACTCTTATTTTATGCATAGTTCCTGCATAGGAACCCTTATAAGGTATTTGATACTTCTTGTTTCATCAGTTACCACCCCTAGCACCTTCACTTTATCCTTCTCCCGATACTATTCATGTTATCCTTTCACTTCTTCTCTTGTCTTCCAAAATCTTGAATCCTTGGAAAGTGCTATTGATGGTGTGTAAATGTGGGCAGTCAGCAGCTGTCTTAAGTCGGAAGCAGCTTAAACAACCAGTGTTCTCCCTAAGGGAGTAAGTCTTTCACTCCTTTCTCACTATACTGAGTGGATTATACAGCGGGATGCTGTAGTGGAAGTAGAGCATTAAGATAGGAAAGGGAAGAATCTTTCAGCTGCTCTCCTGAGTACCTATGTCCTGGCAGATAAAAACATCCCTCTGCAACTGTGCTTACTGCACTTCTCATATTATGTTAGATTAAAGCTAAGTGTAATAGATTTTTTTCTGCAGCGAGTTTGGTATGTAAACCAGACTATACTAAGTAGTAAATGGCTGTGTATAAAAACACCTAATGGTGTAGTTCTAGAGTTGGAGATCAATGGGATAAATCATGATGTATAGATTATGTACATTCTGTCTTGTGTTCTAAGTGGGGACCCTGAATGTAGGACAAATAGCTATTTTTTGCCATTTAGTAGGAGATATATAGGATCTGTGTAACAACCAGCTGTGGTGGTTAGCTTTGGCTAACAGCTGAACTCCCACCCAACTGCTCACTCACTTCTCCCCCAACAGGGGGAGAAAATAGGAAGAATAGGAAGGAGAAATCTCTTGTGTCAACATAAAGACAGTCAGGCTGATTACTAATTACTGTTACGGACAAAGCAGACTCAGGGAAAATTAACTCATAAAAATGGATTTAATTTGGACAGTGGGAAACAGAAAAACAACCACTAAATCAACACCTTTCCTTTCCCCTTTCCCAGGTTCAACTTCACTCCTTTACTCCAGTCTCCAGCAGTTATGGTTGGTACATGGTGGTTCCTTTCTGCTGCTCTGTCCTCCTCACTTTTTGCCTGCTCCAGCATGACTCCTCCACAGGCTGCAGGAGTATCTCTGCTTGGATGTCAAGCATCTCCTCTTCCTCCTCTTCTGACCTTGGTGCTCCCTCTGCTGCTTCTCACTCTTCTTGTTCCCTCCTCCTCTCCACGCCATTGTCTGCCCTTCCTTGCACAGGCTTTTCCTGAGGTGTCACCACTTCGGCTGCAAGGCTCAGCCATGCCCTACACTGGGTGCATTGGAACCGTCTGTAGTGTCCAGCATAGAGGACCCCCAGCTGCTCCTCACAGAGGCCATCCAACAGCCCTGTTGTCAGCACCTGGGCACCTGCACCCAGTACACTGACAGAGTTAACCATCATAGTATCTTCTCACACAGACTTTCCAACCTTCCGACCTCAGAAACTGTGTGAGCAACAAAAGAAAATGAAATGAGCCATTGAGAAAAGCTCCCATTTGCTGAAGAGTTTTGAAATGGTCAAAATCAGACTCCAGACACAACATGGATAGGAGTGTGAAGCACTGAATGTGGACTGAGGGCTTTGGGTGAGGTTTATGGACTGTACTAGTGAAAGCAGCCAGCTCTGGGGTGCACAACTTACTATTGGCTGAGCAGTGAAAAATTTGGCTCATTGACCTTTGTCAATTCTTGATTTTTGGAGTTTCTGAAAATCATAAAATCATAGAATCGTTTGAGTTGGAAGGGATCTTAAAGACCATTTGTTCCAACCCCCCTGCCATGGGCAGGGACAATATACTGTTGCTGTTGACTTCAGCAAGGTTTCAGCATCTCAGAGAAAAGTGCACGTTTTTGAGAAGAAAGGATTAGAAACGCTGATCCACCTGCACAACCAAGCGACAAGACCGTCATATGGAAAGGCTCACCAAACTGCACGGGGTGAAAGGCTCTTGAACCCTAATGCAGACCTGTGCGTTCTTCAGACTTGAAGTGGTCTTTTTGACTTGGTTTTTATTTTCCCAATTGTGTGGACTACAGATTAGTCATTGGAGATGGCAGGTTTGTCTGTATTGGTTGTGGAGTTGTATTTTAAATAACCACTTTGATGACCATACGTGATTTTGGTACAGATGAAGTCCTACCTTGAATGATTGCAGCAACCATTTAGCTTTTCATATGTCAGGGTGTAAGTGTATAAAAGTACTAGCAAAGTATTGTAAAAAGTTCATGAATAGAATGATGAATGATTCATTTTTCCAGCCTAATTGTAAGAAATGCTGTGTCTTTATATCTGGAAGATTCATATATATTAATAGGGATAGAAAATATACATATGTTAACCCTTGTCCTCCACTTTTGGATTCACAAGAAAACATATCACAGCCACTGGAACAAGGGTTATATTCTTTATTTTCCAGAACTGATAACAATCAGCATATGATTTTGCAATATTTCAGGTTAATTTGAGTAAACATATGCAATTCAAGTAATTTTTTAAAAGTTTCCAGATAAATTTAAAGAGTAAAATGCTTCCTACTTTGAGAGTGGACCTCTTTCTCTGGTCCTTCAAGGCAGTGACTGAGATTAGGAAACAACAATAAATGATTGATTTTATATACTTATTCAATTATATTGTTTATATTTCCAAAGCTTTCAGATATTTAACTGAAACATTAGGGAAATGAGATCTGGAACATATTCTTGTCATCTCCCAACTCAAATGGGAAGAAAGGAACAACATTAATAGTAATGAACAAAATTTATTTTGCCAAAAATGCTGAAAAAATAATGGCTTGTGGTATAATAACATTTTTTCCTGATTATTTTAATTAGATAAACTCCTGAATTTAATTAGCTGTTTTTTACAATGTTATAATCTCATTTTAAGACAGCTTTCACAGTAAAATCATAGGGTAATAACATCCATAATAATATATAGAAGATCACAAATTGGGAAGGAAAAAAATTCACTGAAAACATAAAAAAACTCATTGAAAGAAAACTAAAGGTTGTCATTTTACCATGACATATTCTCTGCTGGCAGGTCTGTCTGCAGAGCAGATTTCAGAGGTGACAGTGGAGGCATTCACCATGAACACTTTTACCTACAGGGTGCTCTTATGCAAAAAGACCTACTCTTAGGGCAGGACCTGTTCCTACCTCTTTGCAGAAAGCACTGTCTAGACTGCTTGTTGCAGTGACAATTTTTGCACCACAGGACCTGTGCAATATGAGAGTGTGACAAGACCGAGAACCCAGTTCGCATCCGGCTGTGACCAGTAACCAGAGAGTACCAACCTGACCCAGCAGTGTAACAGCAAAGTTTTCTGAATTGCATAAACCCGTCAAAGACTCTGTTGTCCAAAACTCGTGAGTCAATAATTTGATTAAGAATGGGTTGGCAGGGAGAAGAGATGGGAGAAAAGGCTGATGTTATCTTGAACAAATCAAAAAATAAAAAAGCAGTATAGAGTTACTGGTGTGATCAGACTCCACAAGTAGCTGGGTTGTACAAAGATCATCATGCTGCTTCACCAGGTAAATATATAACTAAGATCACTGCTGTACATTTCACAAATTAAATGCAAAATATTAATGAAATACAAACAAATAGCAGCTTGTAAAAATGCATGATTACTTACATTGCCAGACCTACAGACAACTGAGATACCAGTTTTCAGTCATGTGCCTTCACATGGATCAAATGTCACCCCATATCGTTCTTTAGGCAACAAATCTGTTATTTCTACAGAAATGCACAAAAGGAGGTTGAGGATTGGAATATCTACTTCCAGTTCTCATCTATAAATTACCAACAGTAGTGTGCTGTGAGGAAGTCCTTTCATTTCAGCTAGTAAAATCAGCTACCTGGATTATTTCATATGCCTCTTCTGGGCTTTTTTTGTTTGTTTGTTTTGCTTTTGTTCACTGATCTGAGATAGCATTAAATTGGCATGTTTACCTACTGGAAATTTGCACTGCTTTAGTTTCATGAGTGACATCTCACATCATAGTTTTCATCTGATTTATGCTAATAGCAATTCTTTGGCTGGTATATTCTCCATTTACATGGTCTTCGCTGGAAGTTGTTATGATTTACCAACAGAAGAAAAAGAAGTATTAAATTATTTAATTTGTTTCTTGGGACCTTCATGTTGGTAAAACACTGTTTTTTTTCTCACCTTACTTTTTCTTACCGTACTGTTTCACTTTATATGTTCAATTTGAGTTTTAGAAAGTGAAGAGTTCTAGAGGTCCCTTCCAACCCCTACCACTCTGTGAATCTGTGAATCTGTGAGTTTGTATTTCACCAACAGGCAGGGCAAACAGACCATGCTATTACTGCTTCAAGTTAAATAGAAATATTTACCATTAACATGACTTGCAGAGTCAATGTACTGATAGTATATTGAGCTGCTCAGAGCAAGTGTGAGCTTCAGGCTACACTGGTCAATGAGACATAAAAATAGCACCAGTCACAGAGCACATTTTGATGACTTAGTGAGGCTTTTTCCTGTCAGCAATTTGATTGAACGTTAAGAAGAAATGATTTAGGATTGCAGGTAGTCTTTCAATCTTGCTGATATAAGAGCTATATTCAACTTTTCATTCCCTAGATAAGATTAAATGGAAAACAGACTCACTTCAACGTTGAGCAGGTAGGTAAAGAAAAACAAGAAAAGCAAAAGAGGCAGGAAAACACACACACATGTTCGTACACACTATTAGGTCAATGCTTTTTTAGCATTGGAGGCTTTCCACGAGAAACGGGGCACTTTTACATTTCTACCTTTGTCAAACACAGTTCATTACTGCTTGTTTTGCTTCTGCCCCATGGAAATTTTTTCCAGGTGCATGTGTCCAAGTGGATCACATTCTTGCAATGACAAGTACCACTGTAACTACTGTGGACCTCAGCAGAAAAGATAAAGTGCAAAATATAAGCGATCACAAGACTCAAATCTCTTTACTGCCCTGGTTTCCTTGTCTTTCTCTTGGAAGTCTTTGAGTGAGTCTTTTCTTCCTTGTTTGAAGGGGGATTAGTGGGAAATTGCAGTCCAAATCCATTAGGTCCGTTTAGGAAGACACATTGAAAGTAGCGGACAGGAGCTAGGAAAACAAGGAAGAAATGGTTAATGTTTATGCCTTCCAAACTGGGACTGTGAGTCTATTCCATATCTTTCAGAAAAGACGTGTAAAGTTTAATTTCCAATAATTGAATTCTAACAGCACAAATCTCTAGTGTGATCACAAGGCAGGTTCCACATGTCAACAACATTTTAGCTAAAAGGCTCAGTGAGACATCTTGGTAGCACAAGATTAGGAATTATTGACAATTTGACATTTAAATCCATTATTCCACTCAGTGTTTTAGTCCTACTTTTCCCTGAATATTTGCATTTTAGGAGAGCTGAACGTAAGCCCCTGAAACTCACGCATATATTTTCTGATTTTATATTTCACAACCACTTCCAGATACATTAAGGAGTTCCAGTAGGACTCAAATCTAATAGTGATAATGGGATATTTTATTCTGAATAAGGGTATCATAATTTATAGTACCTCTTTTCTAGTATTACACAATCAGGGAGATTTTTCTCCCTTTTGATTTTTGAGCACTAGCCTGTGCAGCCACACTTCTTTCCATCATGTTCCAAAGGCTTCCAAGAACACATTCAGCTGTTTTGCACTCTGAGATTATCATTGACAAGATTTTAAAAGATAACTGTTAGTTATCTTTTGGGAAAAATGATTGGAGGAATACATCTGAAACAAGTTAGTTTTCATGCAACTGATTTTCTGATGCCTTTTTCTTTACTTTGTTGTTCATTCTATAATAAAAAAATAAATTAAATTAAATTAAAAAAAAATTAACTGTGCTCTGTAATAGTTCTAATCTGAGATGGACTGCAGGGCTCCCTGTGTTATAAACTGAGGTTCAAGGTTCTATTGACTGCCAAGACACAGTAAATGGTGGAACACAGAGTGGTGTGTCAGAAATGCCTGTATGTTCAATCCAGTTATATTTTACTCTGTGGTCTTCTTGCCTGACTCATGCAAAGGTTAAGGTTTTGACAGATAAAATGCACACGTGAAAAAGGAGTTGGAAATCAGATAATTTTACACATGAATTACTGCTTTCCTACTAAACCTAAGAATGGAAAAAATTTTTCCCCAAAATTTTCAATTTTTCTGATGTTTCTCTGCGAGATGAATCTGAGATTTCTTCAGAAAACAAAGTCACTCCCATGACTAAAGCTCACGACCCAAATATGGGAGACCAAGGTTCCCCGTGAGGCCTGACAGGTCATGGACCAGGTGCATGGTGTGGATGTGCTATGTCCTCTTACCACTGGCCATTTTACAATGGCACTTAGTCAAGACCAGGACTTTTGTGTGATGTGTTGTAGTTTCAACAAATAGACTTATCCCATCCTTGAATTACAGAAAATTTTGTGAGTAAAAGCAGTATATTGCCACAAAACCCTCTATGATTAAACCCAATATTTTCCTACCAAAGCACTCTGTCAGATCTTCTTTAAAAAAAAACCAAACACAAACCCAAAACCCCCTAAAATTTACTCCCAGTGGGTGCCAGTTTGATAAAGTAAAATACCTTACAGGAAGAAAGCTGCTAATTAAAAACTCACCTTTCTCTGTTTAAAAGGAAATTATTTCTGCATATTTCTCTTATGGATATAAGAATGAGAATAAGAAAGTCACTAACTATCTTCTATATGAAGAAGGCAAGTAGGGCATCATGGACTTGCTAGCCTCAATAAATAACAATAAATAGTTTACTCAAGGGTAACAAAATTAAACACACCTGTATTTAACATGAAATCAAAATACAAAAAGTGAACTCTTTTTCTTTACATACATTCACAAAGTCCTGAAATATATCAACTGATATACCTACATACTTACAAGCATTTTAAACATGGTTATATATTGTAATTATGGCATGCCTGATACCACAGTGTTTTCCAGAGTTGTTATCTGGTCATCATTCTAAGATCACTAGTAGTACTGTCTGCTGCCAGAATTTCACTTGAAAATCTGACGTACAGTCTATTGCTAAAAGCCACTAAATTGATGGAGGGAAAGGGAAAGGACCAACTTTCAGGTTTTTGAAACTTGGCCAACAACCACAAACTAATTATGGTGGTCCATAATACTGAATTTAAAAAATAGTCACAGAAAGTAATTGTTTTTCTAAAAAATCTAACCTTTATGTGCATTTGGAATGTGCAATGCTAAAGATCACCCTTGATTATGTTATTTCTGAATTACCTGTAATGTTTGTGTAGTGAGACCTGTTGTTTGGCCGATATGTACTTGAGTGCAGCATTTTGAAGTGACATTAAAATGTTTATATAGCCTGTTACCTGGACTCTCTCCAGCCTGCCCACATCTTTTCTGTACAGCAGGGACCAAAACTGAACACAGTATTCCAGGTGTGTCCTGACAAGCACTGAGAAGACTGGGATAATGACTTCTTTGTCTCTGCTGGTGATGCCTTGTTGACGCAGCCCAGCTGTTGGCTTGCTTTGCCACAGCACCACACTGTTTGCTCATACTAAGCTTGTTGCTCTCCAGGACTCCTAAGTCCCTTTCTACAGACCTGCTCCCCAGCTGGGTAGATTCCAGCCTGTGTTCCACTTCTGGATTATGTTTTTCCAAGTGCAAGACCTTACACTTGTCCTTGTTGAGCTTCATAAGGTTCTTGTTAGCCCTCTCTTCTGGCCAATCCAGTTCTTCCTGCGGGGTGGCTCTCCCTTCCAAAGTGTCCGTGTCCCCACTCAGTAAGGTACCATCAGCAAGCTTCATCATGGTATACTAGATCCCATTGACCAGGACACTTATGAAGATATTAAACTGCTTTGGGCCCAAGATTGATCCCTGGGAGACCAAACTTGTAACATAGAAACTGTCTGTCAGTGTAGAATTATCTGTCATCAGAAAATACCATGATAATGTAGGTTAAAGAAGAAACTCAGGAGAGCTAAGGATGATAGTAATGACATAAATTTGACTGCTACTTCCCTTAATGAGAGACTAATTCCTATAACTTAGTTTGTAACCATATTTAGCTAACTGTGGTGACTCTTTCAGTGCTGAAATTAGCTGCAGGCTGAGCTGGTTTTTGTCAGGGACCCCCCCAAAAAAAAATTTAGGAACATAACCCTCCCCCCCAAAAAAACCCCCACAAAAAAATAAACAACCAGCTGGTGGGAAAAAAAAAGGGTGGTGGTGGTGTGGTGTAATTTCTTGGTATAAAGAATATTTTCTTTAGAGAGTGTCAGTATCATAGGAGGTTAGAGGGACAATATTGAGGGCAGAAGACATCTGATTTTTGTGTCAAGGGTGATGAGACAGGAAGCTGTGGCGCAGACTGTTACTGCTCAAGCAAAAAATGTGGCCTGCTATGGTAGGAGACCAGGACTATTTAGCAATGTGCCTGGGCCAGGTGATTCTTGAGGTGACTGGAATTAAAAACAGGTGATGTACAGCTTTACCAAAGAGCTTGAGGGCAAAAATGGACATTGCTATGTCAAGAGATTGTGGACAAGCATCTGGAAAGTCACAGAGGAACCTCATGGTAAGAAGGGAGACCAGGGCTGAAGATTATGACAGGAAAAACCAGAGAGTTACTTTGTGTACAAACTAAGAGTGGGAAAACATGAGGAGTGGAAGTGAGTTGGGATAAACACTGCAAATGGGACAGGAATAAGAACAAGGGAACTAGAAAAGGCAGGATAGGTACAAGAATTTTTAAGATAAGGAGGAAAAAAAAATAATGCTTTTTCCAGAAGTGTGTAAGGGGTATGAGGGTCAAACACCTATGATTATTGCAGTGTAGTGTCTTCCAAAACCAGCTGTCAGCCAGCAGTCAAAACCACTGGTAAAACACTTTATCCCTCGTCAGTGTTCCTACATGTTGAGGATGTCAATCTAATGTTATTGGCAAATTTTCCTTTGGTGTAAATGACAGGAGCCCTTGCTAAAGGTCCAGCCGTTAGGGTCTGTGTGGGCTGTAGCCTCAGGCCCTGAACTGTCATCAAGATGTTTGCAGGGCCAAAGGCTCCCTCCACACTGACACAGACAGAGGTCTTCTCTGGAATGGTGTGAGTGAAGCAGTATGAAGAATAAACCTGCAGGAGGTTTCTCCTAGATTCAGAGGCATGCACAAGGCTACAGTCAATGAGAAATTTAGGTGTAACAAAATCTCACTGGAGAAAAACTTTCTGACAAAAGGGAAACATCTGAGTCCCAAAAGAATTAATTAAAACTGTCAGCTGTTTCATCTTGAGGAAGAATATACTAAAAGAAAGTGTTTTGTTCATCTATACTAAAAAGGCTACAGTAGAGGATTTAAAACATCCAAATATCCAAAAGCAGCTTTACAAATAACAAGTGATATCTGAAACAAAAATTTGGAAACTCTGTGTTATGATTTTCAAAACTTTTAAATGAAATTTTATGAAATTTGTTGGAAAATCTACAAATACTTCTGAAAAAAGTTTTAGTTTTTTAATTGGAATGTCATTGGAATGGATCTGAAGTGTTTTCCTTTGAAATGAAAAATTCACATTTTCTACAATTTTTTTTTGGAGAGGTTCAGACAAATTAAGCACAATGCTTCATGGATTTATCCTCATAGTAAGGTAACATTTATACATGAGCAAATTAAGCAGATTCATTTGCTAAAATATTGAACTCTTGGTACATTGATTTGGTAAACAAGGTGTTATGCTTCCATATGTAGGCAGAGAAAGAGGACATTTTCAAGGCCTATTAAAAAAAGGCCTTTTTTCCCCCACATTCTCCTTGTAGATTCTAACAGTAAAAGACTTGTTAAGCAAAACCAAGTAATCTGCCTGTATAGTAAGTCTATGCAGGAGGAAACGGTTTCAGAATGACACATTTTTTAAAATGTGTTTTCCCACTACTTCCCTTTCATGTTGCCCTTCTTAGACTCCTCTATCATACAAACCTCAGCTGAAAGACATGCAGATAAAAACTTCATTCAAAAAATACCAAGGTCTTTGCAATCGTGTCTGTATCAGAATCTGCAATGGTGTTATGATACAAGCCATAACAAGGAGAACAATTTGAATTTGGGCACGCAAATAAGCCTATAAATACATCCCATTCTGCCTTTGTGATTCCCACATTCAATGTGAATACAGAATGTGTCTTTTAAAACAAAGACGATTCTCACTTTCAATGTATTGTCTCATATCTTCAGGGCAAATATTACCAAAAATGATGAACAGTAGGATCAAAACGTGGTTTAACACTAGATGTCTTTTGTCAGCTTAGCTGAGAGAAAAAGCCTTGTATCTAGCCTTATGTTTTGTTTAGGATGTAGTTTATGAGAATGCATATAATTAAATTTCCTTACACGTGTTACTAAAGAAACAAAAACCTCAATGCTTAAAAAGTGTAGATTTTTTTTTTTTTAACAAATTGTAATTAATGCTGTTATATAAAGACATCTGATACCTATAGCTAATTTATTTCTGAAAGTCTGGAGGAGGAGCTATTTGCTTCTTTGTCTTTCACTTTGTGAAAGAACAGACACTTTTCTTCCTCACAAAAAGAGAGAAATCTTTTAAATTACTTTTCATATTTTAAAATTATTTTTGCCTGAGTGGAAATCTGTTTGGATTGAGAACAGCTAAGATGAGTTTCAGAAAGCAGAGAATCAAACAACGCCCACCCCTGGATTCACTGTTTGTGTGACGTTGTTCAGGTCTGATCAAGAGGAAATGCTATGTACATTCCATAGGTATCCAATAAATTATACAAATATTCCATGCTGTTTATGTGTGCTTTTGATCCCTAAGTGACATTCATCTCACACAGATGGCTGGTTTCAAGAATTATGAGGAATATTGCAAGAGCACTCTTCTGGTGTTTTCAGTTCAACAGAAAGAAGTAAACCAGCATGCTGAGGTCCCTCTGGATGGCACATGACCCCCTGGTGTATCAGCCATTCGTCCCAGTTTTGTGTCATCTGGAAACTTGGAGAGGGTACACTCTTCTGCATCATCCTGGTCATCAGCGGGGATGTTACATAGAACAAATATCGACCCCTGGGTTACCCTGCTAGTTACTGGCCTCCAACTAGATTTCCTGCCACTGACCACCACGCTCTGGGCCTGGCAGTTTAGCCAGGTTTCAATCCACCTGACTGTCTGCTCATCCTGACTGTACTTCATCAGCTCCTCTGTGAGGATCCTATGGGAGACAGTGCCAAAAGCCGTACTGACGTGAAGGTAGACAAGGTTCACTGCTTTCCCCTTGTCTACCAAGCCAGGCATTTTGTCACAGAAGGTTGTCACGAGCATGACTTTCCCTTGGTGAATCCATGCTGACTATTCCTGATCCACTTGTCCTTCATGTGCCTGGCAGTGGTTTCCAGGATTAGCTGCTCCATCACTCTCCCAGGGATCAAGGTGAGGCTGACCAGCATGTAGGTCCCCAGGTCATTCTTCTTGCCCTTTTTGGAGACAGGAGCAACATTTGCTTTCTGTCAGTCCTCAGACACCTCTCTCAATTGCCATGATTGTTCAAAGATTATTAATTTTGATTTGAGAGTCTAGTTTAACATTTAAAGAGCTAGATTGCAAATCACACTATTTGTTGTTAATTATTCTCCTTAAGGTTATTGAATGGAAGAGAGAAGAAAGAAGAAGCAACTGGCTGACAAAGGCAGTCCCAAAGCCATAAGGTTGTTGGAACAGTTAAACAGTGATTACAGATACTCTTGCATTTCCAGATATTCACAGAAGGCAGATAACAGAACTGACTTGCCTGAGAGCAGCAGACAGGCACCCTGAAGTCCAAATACATCCCAGAATCAGATCTAACTTTAAAAGTATGCACATCATAATATACCCTATAGATACCATTATGGTGTCATCTAAAGTACTTTACCATCTCAAATTGATTGATTAGTCTGTGTATCACCCCTGTATTAGAAAGCTTCACTCTCAGGTCTGAATATTGTTTAGTAAGTGGTTACAGTTTTTTTGCCTTATGGTGGCTTATTTTGGTTAACAGTCTTTACTGTCTGGGCAGAAAGATTCACGCTCAGCCGTTGCCATTTCCAAAGCATGAGAAAGCAGACACTGATGAAGTAAGGTCCAAAATCTCTCTCGGCTGAGAGGAGGACTAAGAAATTGCTGGGAAAGAGAGGAGTTTTAAATCTGAATAAATCACCAGAATAACAACGAGAATAAAGGGGTCCTCAACAAGAGGTCCCATCCTGTGACAAAACTGGATGCGGAAAGATTTTAATGCCCAGTCACCAAGACAAAAACTAGTAAGCATTTGCCAGCTAATGAAATGAACCCTGTAGTGGAAGAGACACTATAAAAGCTCAGTGGTAGGTAAGCACTGACTTGTTCACTTTTATCCTGTATATTTATGCTTTTATGAATCCTTATATCCTAAGCAGTCTATTTGGGAATTGTTTCAGTGCTCATTTAAATGGAGTAGTTCTTTAAGAAAACTGATGAATATGGGAGAACTCCATCCTTAGAGGTGTGATGGACTTTGAAATCAAGGTCCTGGGACACTGGAAGAGTTTAATTTCCAATGCATTGATCCAGAATTTCCAAAGGATGATACTCTATAACTCCACTTAAGCAGCATGTCTGGTTTGGGAATCGGCAATTCAGGGGCTAAGAGGAAAATGAGTTTCCATTTCCTTTTTTAGCTGTGTGTGGTCTAGGTGGAAACATATTTAAATTCCAAGGGTGTCCAGGGAAAATTGTGATGATTTTAATGAAAACTTCTCCTGAGTTAATATAATTTAGTATCCTTTTAAAGAAGACTACTTAGGCATATCTTTCTACTATTTGAAGTGCCAAACTATTGTTCATGTGCCTAGGCAAGCATTTAATGGGAGTTTTGTATAAGGAATTATGGTGATCCAAAGAAACAAATAAGTGTATTTTTGATTATATTATTTTTAAAATTAATCTTATAAGGAAAGGGGGTAAAAAACTTCAGAGAGGAAAAAAATTTACTAATCCTAAAGAAAGTAAAGGTGTTCATGTTTGTGTTACAATGGTTAAAGTCCCATTTCTCCAAGGCTTAGAGAGCTGTTTTTAAGGCAAGTCACCAAATAAAATATTCATTAAAAAGCAATAGCTTTTAGCAATAGCAGTTTGGTTATTAGGGACAAATTACACAGAATGTTTGAGGAAACAATTTTTATTACTGCTGTTTTCTAGTTTGAATCAATTTCTTCACTTAGAAGTTTTCCTAATAGAATTAAACAATTCAATGCACAAAAATTCAGGCAATCATAACATTAGAAACAACTAATTAGTAAACAATTATAAGTAAGAGGAAAGTATTAACAATTGCACTAATTTCTTTCTGATTAATTCTCAGGAATGTACATACTGTGTTTTGGTTCAGCAATCAAAACTGAACCACACAAGAATAACAAAGTGTGTTCCAACAACTGGAGAGCTAAAGTGTGTTTTCACTTACTAAAGGTCAAGGAAGAGAAGCAAGTAGTTTCCTCCTTGGTTTGCTTCTTTCCCTGTCAAACAATTTGAGCTCTTTCCATTAACATTTCAGTAAAATTGCATTATGACATACTCCCCAGGGTAAGCACAGGGGCAGATGGGGAAGGGAAGTGGTGTGGGATCCTTGCTAAATATCAGAAATTTTGCCTTCACACTTTCTAAAACAAGTATAGAAGTCTTTGTGCTCAGTGGGACTCTGTAACTGATATTTAATTAAATCCCATGTCTCTGAGTAGCAAAGCTCAATGCTGAGTGCTTATGCAGGAGACCAAATACTGTTTTCTTAAATTCTCAACACGGTCCCTGTTTAGATACTGGCTATTCCAAACAACATGGTTTTCTTCAAAAATTAGATTTATCTCTTTTTAATAAATCCTTTTCAGATCCTTTCTCATTACTGAGCTTGCTTTGCAGCTACACTACTGTCACTCAGGAAGTACAACACTTAATGGGAAGGAAGAGAGGGAAAAAAAGAGGAGAAAACTTTTATATGTCCATTACACAATAGAAAGAAATATCACCAATTTAAAATCAATTCTATATATCTAAAAACATCTTCTTAAAATGACATTTTTTTAGCATTGTAAAGGGAAGAAGAGAAATTCTTTCATGAAGATACTTCTTTTGCATCTTATTTTGTGTCTTGAATAGGAAAGAAAATGAAGAATGTTTGGAAAGTAACTCTCAAAGCTACTTTTCAAGTGTCTGTAACATAATGCGATTAATTGCTCATCTTTGCAAACACCATCCAGGTCTTCCTACCTATTTTATCAGGGGGTCTGTCAGATAGTAAGTTATATAATAAAAAAAATACAAAAGGTGCTTGAGTAGCAGAATTAAATACTAGCAACAACATTGTTATTACAGCCATGAGAATTCAGATCACATGTTCTCCTTAACGGCTCTTTTTCAAGCATCGTGGGACTGCAAAGTCTGGAGAAAGTGAAATAGTTATTCTTTAATAGGATAAATACATATACTCTCAAAAATAGTACTCAGCAGTGAGCAAAAACACCCAGAAGATTGTTCCATTTCTTACGAGTATCTGTGGTCCCACCAGCCTTTATTGGTGTTCCAGTCAGTGGGACAAAAATCATATCAGTACAAATTCAGTAGTAGTACATGTCTTTGATAACACTTTCTTTGGATAAAACATGTTGCAAATGTGTCAAATCAATAGTGCTAGAAGGTCACTCTGGTCATTTTAATGTCACTAGAGAGGAAAAATATCACCACAATTAAAATATATAAAAGATCCCAAGACCAGAACTGGTTAAAACCAGTTGTGATTTGTTACTTATCAAAGTCAGTGCTCTTTTTCAAACACAACAACAAAGCTCAATGAATAAGATCTTTAATCTAACAAAACCAATTTCTGCAATAAAAGGTGAAACCCATTATTTCTACCTTTTAGCTTGAATGTGATAGATGACACCTAACAACCATTTAAGGGAACAAAACATTCTGCATGTTGCTAACTGGGTCTTGCCTTGTCTAGTAAGAAGGCTTAATGGATAAATAAGCTGCATGTTTAGAGGAGAGTGTTATATATCATGTTATGGTCACTGCACACAAACCACGTAACTCTCACATAAATGTGTGAATGTCCCCGAAGTGTGACATTGCCCCAGAATTCATTAAAACCTTTTTGTTAGGCAGTAAAACCATGCGAGATGTAACAGTGTGACACACAAATGGAAATACAGACACTTTCAACAAAGCATAGCAATGATCACAGTATACAGTCTTTACAATTCTGCTAGAATTGAACTTTCAAAGGACTCTGATACTGGCATTGTGTTTTTTTACTATTGAAACATAGGAGCAAATGAACGAATACCTCAAGGAATAATGTTTAAGAAGGACCAAAAATTAATGCAGGCTTGATCCAAGGTCTATTAAAAACTGTGGGATTTTTTCACACTCTGCAGTGATAATTACAACAGACTACAGTGGTGTTTGGTGGGCAGCAATATATAATTGGGTTTCATTGATGCTGCTCAATAAACAATGACAGTGTCTTGACAGGATGCACTGTGTGCTGATCATGTACCTCAAGCATGTTGATGTGGCACGTTCTCTGTCTACTCATTGCTGTGGCCAGCATGTTCAACTAATGTAATTACAACATAGTGCGTTAAAATCATTGTTTAAGAATTATCAGTCCCTAAAAGATTGGTTTAAACTTTACATACAGAGACATTTACGCACACAAAACCCCACATCTAAAACCAAAGAAGGTGGCAAAACCAGTCAGGGATCTTACTATGTTAACAAGAATGGATACCAAATAACTGGAAGTTAATATCAGACTCTCATTCAGCTGTGAAGGCATGGGATGGAGAGAGAAGGGAAACAGAAGGAAAGAGAGAGGAGAGTAACAGGGAATAAGTCAGTTATGCAACCAATAAAAGCGAAGCTGTTATTTGAATTATACAAGTGCTTTTTTCATTTATCATTTTAACAGAAACCTTTATTAAATAAAGTGGGTTTTTTTTGAATATGTGTAGTGCTGTTTGTACACATTTATCTTCCCTAGTGAGAAATTTTCTACTGGGAGCAGCAGCACTTCTTCATAACAATAAAAACAGGAAAGAGACAGTGCTTGAATGATGCTACTGACAACCCCCGATATGCCCAAATTTGCCCTGCTTAACATCAGGCACTAGAGTTACTACTTTCTGGATTTAGCTCTAGACACATGATGTAATGCTAGGAGGCAATTCAGGTTTTGAAGGAATGAGTAAACAGTTGGAGAAGTTCCTCTCTCATTGACCATGGACTTCTGCAAGTATTTAAGTACTTATGATTAGGAGGATCATATCCATGCCTGCATACTACTTACAATTAAAACCAAAGCTAAATTAGAATGCCTTCCTCACCCTGAATTTGCACAGTTCTAGAAACAAGGAAAAGCAGAAAAAACCAGTAAGAGCTCAATAGACTGTCTCCTTCAAAGTATTGCACAGCATCTGCTGTCAGTTCTGGTTTCACTAATTAAGAATTGCATCATACAATTATGATTTGTCTACTGGATTTGACTATCCTGATGATAAGCTGAAAACATAAACTCACTCCAACATCAGGAAGCCTGTTTTTCAACTGATAAATCTTAAAAACACAATATATGTTGATAAAAAAGTCACTGGATCTGTCCTCTAAGCAATGTCATCATTAAAAGACAAGGAATATGACATTGGAGAAATTACTTTCCTAAAGTTCAAGAGGGATTGGAAGAAATGGCCATGTATCTGGATAAAAAATAATCTCTGACTCAGAAAACTGTTGAAAAATTACATTTTTTAGAGAACTTTTCTTCTGTGAGATATGTCATGGAAATATATAATATGTACTTTTCTTCTCTTTTCCTGCAGTGTGATTTAAGAAGATATACCAGTCAAATTAAAGGGCAAAACCAACTTAGCAGTGAGAAGCATTAAGATACTAATTACTGATATTTTATTTGTGGCAAAATAAATCAGAGACTTACACTGAGATATATTTATTTATTTTATTTCTTTTTTCTTCATTTGACTTGGCACAAATTTAGTACATATTTATAAATGCTGGGAGCCACTTAGTTTAAATTTAGTGAAATGTTTTGACCCAGTTAAGAGGAAGGGAATGAAATCATTGTCCAACAGGCATAAATAATATTACTAATTGGATTCATTTTGCAAAGTTAGTCAAATCAGATTCTCATTACTGGATCTAAACCATCATGCTAAAAAATAATACTTTCTTTTTAATAGTCTTTTTTTTCCATAGGCTGTGACCCTCATATGTTTTTTAGTTAGACCCATTTATCCCTACATTTATAGTAAATATAGATGTGTGTCTCACGATTTGCTATGGAAATAATTTTTAGGCTTAGCATGAGAAGTACTCAGTTTGTGATCTACATGTGAAAAACTCAACCTTAGACTACCTAGTCTGTTGTCAGCTTCTGCTCATCCTCCAACTTATTTTTTCACCAAGGATCTTTCTTTATTTTGGGATCTTTACCTGAGCTCTGTTTTCCCTTAGTGTATTCCCTTGTAGAATTTTGTGCATTCTATTTTGATGTAAACAACCACACCAAGGTCAGAGGGTACATTATCAAGTGTAATGGAAGAAACCCGGTAATGTTTGTGGATCAAGATTTAGAGTGGAATTCTGACACCTTGAACATGATTTAGATTGAATGACAGTACCTACATTTGATATCATGTTCACAAATCAGGACTCCAGTGACAACAGAAAATATGGACTGCAAAGTTGTCCGGATATTAAACTTAGTGTTGTACATGTGCATGATCCACAACAGCTAGGTAAATACATTACTAGAGGTGCCTGATAGTACCAAAATTAGAACAGAATTATTTCTAAAATTTAACAAGTGATCATTTGGATATATTTTACCTAAAGAAGTCTCTGAAGCAGAAATAAACCTTTATATCAAATAGATGTTTTTTCTATTATCCTCCAGTACCAACAAGTCTTGTATTAATGGATTTAGAATTGTGAAAATTCAAGAGGAACAGGCAGCAGGTGTTCCACGCATCTTATTCTTTAACTCAGTAGCCCTGGAATAAACCTCTGGGAAACCTCTGGGAAGTGGAAGGTATAAAGCTGAGTCACTCCAGGTAAAGAAGACTTTTTTCAATCCCTTGGAGGATACACAATGATTATAGTAAATGGGGTTTCATCAGGCTGGTGGCTTGTCACCAGTTGGGTTCCCCAGGGCTCAGTTTTAGGGCCAGTTCTCTTCAATGTTTTTATAAATTATCTGGATGCTGGAATTGAATGTACATTAGGTTTGCCAGTGATATTAAATTAGAAAGAGTTGTGGACTCCTTCAAGGATAGAGAGGCCTTACAGGGAGATCTGGATAGCAATCACCAATTGTATTTAACAAGAGAAAGTGCTGGATTTGGCAGCCTGAGCAGGGTAATCCTGGTTATACATACAGACTGGGGGATGAGAGGCTGGACAGAAGCCCCATGGAAAGAGATCTGGGAGCTTGGGTTGATGACAAGTTGAATATGAGTAAACAGTGTGTCCCAGACACCAAAAGGGCCAACCATTTCCTTGGGTGAATCAAGCCAGTCAAGGGAGGTGATTGATGCACTCTACGCTGCAGTGGTGTGGCCTCACCTCAAGTACTGTGTACGATTTTGAGCACTTCAGTATAAGAAGGACATCAGACTATTAGAGTGTGTCCAGAGGAGATGGTGTAAGGTCATGAGGGTAAGACTTGTGAGGGGCACCTGATTTCACTTGGTTTGTTCAGCTTGGAGAAGAGAAGGCTGAGGGGTGATGTCATACAGTCTACAGGTTCCTCACAGGTGGCAGGGGAGGGGGAGGTGATGATCTCCTCTCTGATGACCAGCAACAGTACATGTAGAAATGGTATGAAATTTTGTCAGGAGAAGTTCAGATTGGACATTAGGAAAAAGTTCCTCACTGAGATGTTGATTGGTCACTGAGGCTCCTGAGGGAAGTGCTCATGGCACCAAGCCTGTCAGAGTTCAAGGAGCATCTGGAGAACATTCCTAGTCATATAGTTCAGTTTTAGGTAGTCCTGCTAGGAGCAGGGAGTTGGATTCATTGATCTTTGTGGGTCCCTTCCAACTTGAGATATTCTATGATTCTGTGGTACACAGGGATAGAGAAAATATCACTGTCATCACCATTTAGAAGCAAAGTAATTACATCTGCGTTTTGTCAAGGATTTGATGTTGCTGATGCGTTAGTTGTACTAAAAGCATGTCTGGCAGACAGGAATTGTCAAGCAATTTTCTGGATACTAATGAAGTTTTTGTAGGAACTGGGCACTAGGCCAGCAGTTTTCTCTGTTTCAAAAACAGGGATGCAGGGGCCAAAAAAAATCTGTGCTTGCATGGGAAGGACTTTATGAATGTAAAAACCTTAGGCTTCATGGAATCTATTTGAAAGACTTTTTGTGATGTTAAAATATTCTAAAATAATGTCTAGGGTCTGACCTTATATTTTTAATAGTGGTTGTCACAGTTGATTGGCAAGGACTCTTTCTGCTCATTAATCTTCATGATTTATCTTTTATGGATTTTAGATTACAGTGTATCAGTGTGGTATATAAAGCACATTCACCGTTGTGGCACAGCTGAAGCTTGCATACAATATAAAACAATTCTCAGGAATGTGAAGACTGAGCTAGTAAAGTTCAAGTGCTATTAACATGTAGTGAATATTGAGGTGCTACATAGAAATTGAACTGGATTAACCCTTCTTTGGCAATTGTGTTGATTATTGGGAAAACCTATGGTTATTTATTGGATAGGTGGACTTTACACTGAATCTGAGTAACTCTTCTCATAATACAAAGCTGATTGAGAATCTCTCTCAGTAACTCCTAATTGTAGACAAATCTTGACAACAAATAAACTCAAGGTAAGTTAATGGAAATACCAAATAAAGCCAAAGACAAAAAAATATTAGTTAAGAGCTAGGGATAGTTGTACTTCTGTAGAAGACACAGCAGGAACCCAAATATTGTTCCCATGAAGTTCTTTATTTCAAATGATAAAACTTATGCTTTGGGCATTTAAATAGAATGTCTGTAATTCATAATTTAGATTAGAATATTCCTGTGCTGATAGGCTATCTACAAGCTTGTAATTAACATAAAACCTGATGTATTGCTCTCAATTGTGAGGTGTATTTACAGATTCTGAGTTTCAAAACCTAGTGCAATCTCTAAAAAATTTCCAATGACATTTAATCATTTTCATACTAGACCATAAAGCTTTTATTTTACTTAGCTACCACAATATGTCTAATATTTCCCACTTATATGGCTTTTCTGTGTAGAAACAATCAGGAAGATTAATTCAAGTTAACTTTAACAATAGATTAATTAAGCCATATAAAAATGTTGTGTGGTCACTTATTCAGAATTAAAACAGCCTCAGTGAATCTTTTCATCAATTCAGTTTCAAAATA
This sequence comes from Eurypyga helias, assembly GCF_000690775.1. NCBI lineage: Eukaryota > Metazoa > Chordata > Aves > Eurypygiformes > Eurypygidae > Eurypyga > Eurypyga helias. Next base: position 8,378 of record NW_010233972.1, on the reverse strand, counting down.
GGCTAAATTACTTTAAACCAAGGTCACCTTAGTTCTTGATAAGTCACCACTCAATCGTTTAGCACTATTTAACTGAGCTCTTTAAATGTACAACTCTTGTTAATGCACACCTCTGGTTAGGCAAGTTTGATGAAATTTAGTCTCCAAGTATTTCTTTAAAAGTCAGCTTCAAAATAGTGGAATGATTAACATCAAGTTGTTAGATAGCCTGAATATGCAGTCTTGGTCCTCACAATTCTAACATGAAGTGTTGAGACATTTCTATATATCCTCAGAATGGTGCTGTTAGACATGGACTCTCTT